>NW_018128332.1:104292-119553 GCF_001952655.1 Monopterus albus
GCTGAACATAAACTGTTGTTTGTCGCAGAACTTATTTTCTGCAATAATCCAAAAGTTTATGGAAAAATCCCACTGGCTTTTAGTCAAAGGAACCGTGCTAACTTCGGGGCTGGCCTACAAAAATGCATCATCCCTATGACTATTTAAACATTTCAAGTGTGAGGTTTTGCTTTGTGGCAACATCCCTGATGTCACTGTTGGCTTGTCTCGCCATTATTTCTTGCTGCACCCTGATTCACTCATCCCCAGTAGCTCTGGCTCTGCTTAAAATATATTGTCAGTTGACCACACACAGATTTTCAGGCTACAGCCTTAACATGTGCTTTACTGTCACCATCTAACCTTGACAAACACCCCAAGACCCTGTCCTGTTCGAAAGCTTCATCCCATCTAGAGTGATCACACTTGCTCTGTCAAACATGCCAAAATCTGTTCTGGTGTTTCTTTTGAGCACACTTTTCACCTTTTTTGTCACACTTTCTTCTTCCAGTTCCTGAGTTACCACCATGCTGTAAATTGTTTCCCAGCATACAACTGCACACCCTGACAAGACTAGCTAGAAGGAGCTCTGCTGTTTCAGTACACTCTGGTGTTGCTGGATAAACAATGAAAACAGGACTATCAGATTCCTCTATATCTTCAAACTGCATAACTTCCCCTGCACAAATTGGACTCCATCTGCCTGCCATTGTGTGAGATTCCTAACCAGCTCCTGATACATCTCAGGCAAGCACACCATTCTAGATCCATGTTTTGTATTCTAAGCTCCTCAGTTTGTTGCTTTTTCTAACTTGCTTTCCCTGCAGAAAAACAAATGCACTAACAAACTCCAGTAGCACACATACTGTGCAATTCAATTCCTTTTATTTTTCTTCTTAATGAATTATACCATTAATGATGATTTGGCACAGAGTGCCATTTCACTTCATCATAATATGATTTGTATTCAAGAGCTGTAATTGTATAATGAATGCAAACAGTGGCTGCATTTTTGCAGAATTCTACTGGTCAGCTGTAAAGGTTTTTAAAACAGTACAGCTCCCCTTTCTACATTATTTATTAAAAATACCAAACTGAAATGAAAGAAGACTTCATACAGTTATAGATGTGACCATTGTGAATAAGTACCTGTACAACCCCAAATCAGAAAACGTTGGGACGTTGTGTACAATCAAAATTAAAACTGAAAATAGAGATTTGTAAACCATCTGTTTCCTGTAGGAACTTCTTCTTCTACTTTCGGATCATCAGTTCCCACTGAACTAATGATTCACATGTTAAACTTAACATGTTTGTACGCCGGATGCCCTTCTGGATAATGTCTAAGTTTAGCGTCACCAATCAACCTACGCTGCATGCCTTTGGACTGTGGGAGGAAACCGGAGCATCCTGTAGGAACATTGTTTTGAAACATTTCAATAATTTTCTCACACAGATTTTGGCAAACTGGTGATCCACAGACCATCTTTGCTCCTAAAGGGCGAGGCCTTTGCATCAAATCATGATGCAGTCACCTGTTAACATCACCTGTTTCAAATGGAATCATCATTTCATTGTTTTTTACCTCATTACTGACCCTGAGATGCAACCTTCCCAACTTTTTTTGGAATGTGTTGCAGGCATCAGAACTGAAGTGAGCGTTTATTTTGAACAAAGAATAAAATTGATCAAATCAAATAATGTTCTGCTGTATTGTTTTTAATGTAATAAAGGACACCGATTATTTACAAATCACTATTTTCAGCTTTAATTTTGATTTTACATACCATCCCAACTTTTTCTGCAGTTTGGAGCTGTACAGATGACAGTGTTCATGGTCAGTTTATTAACAGACGTTGCTCAGCAATTAAGAAAAAGCCCATGTGGTTATACAGTAGACTTTGGTGAATGTACTGTGTACATGTCTCATCTGTGGTAGATTTGGAAGAGCACGTCAGTATTCAGTATTTTCTAAGGTGTAAATTTAGTCTGCCAGCAAAGAATACCCACAGTGATTAGTGTTGACACAGGAATTGGTTACAATTTGAGTGACATTTCAGTGGACTGACACAAAAAATCTTCTGGGACTGTTAAGTAATGACGTAGCATTCCATTTCATACTACTGTACCACAGAGCTGAACTCCTTTTATTCACAGCTGTTACACAGCAGTTGCAGCATAACTCAACACACAGGTTTTTTTACATTCACTGCAAGATGTAGGTTTTTTGTGTGTACATTCACTACAAAACCTGCTTGGTTAAATGTCATCAAAGGCTAAAAATCCTGGCAGCCAGAAAGAAATCTACTCAGGCGCTCTTATTTGGTCATTTTAGCATAACCACCAAGCGGGGTCTATCAGAGAGATGTGTCCCTAGTCCACCCTGCAAAGCCAGTGCTAATTGCATGTGTGTAGTAAGGGTTTATTGCATGCCATAACTTACAGAGGTATCAAAAATAAGCTTCTGAATGTACAGCCCAGCGCAGCTAACCTTCTCCCTCTGAGCTAAGTCCTGTCGGGCATTTACTTTAGAGCACTGTTTACCATCTGTCTTTGACCTGCAGTGTGGGCGGTGAGTCACCCACTATCCTGCACTGAGATCAGGCCTGGAAAAAGCCAAGAGATTGGAAAGAATGTCACAGGGAAGTGGTGAGTGATTCCATGTCAATGTGAAAATCCATTAATCACAAATTGACCCCGATCCAAGAAAGAGGCCCAAACATTCCTGGGCATGTTTCCTTCCCCACCTTGGCCAAGTGATTCCTCCATTCTTTGCTACTTCTTCACTCAGCTGAGCAAGCCTTTTCTTCTGTACACTTCACTTCTCTAATATTTGTACCTTTCCCTGTGACACTTTGCCCTTCTTATTTCTACTTTTTTCCATAAAGTGTTCTATATTTTTTCTCCTTTCCACACAGTGTGAGTAGTTGTAGTCTGGAGTGACGCCAGTGCAAACAGCTTGGGCAAACCTGCTTTCAAAACAGGGTCCATAAGAGCATTGCTCCCCTACTAGCTCACATATGGAAGCCTGGCACACACACACATTGTGGGGACTCGGCCTTCCTTGCTGGAAGCAGCTACTAGTCTCCACCATGTAAATCGGTAGGTTTTAAGGTGACAGCTTGGTTTAAGGTGAAGGTAAGGGTTAGACTTAGGCATTTACCTGTGATGGGTAAGGTTAGAGCAAGGGGCTAAGGAATGCAATGTGTCAATGACTGTCAGTATGTGTGTATGTGTGTGTGTAACGCACTTACAATGGTGCCATGAATCTACCAGGTCAAAATCATCTATTTCATTTGAATAGGACATGATCACCTAACCACACATATTTCCCCTTTTCGCTGGGGTTGGTGTGTTGTATTTTGCATATTCTAGCCTTAGGATACATTGCAGACACATGCTGTATTTATCAGCTGTATTGTTGGTAACTGTTCCGAGCCATGCTAATTTGCTACTGATATAGCAGTGTGGTGATAAGTCAATAGTACCAGCTGCACAATAAGCCAACATATCCCGTTCCCAGAATATGTTCACATTCAAACTCATTACAAGAGAAAATGTGATAATTGAATATTTAGATTTAGAAACATTTAGAATACAATTCTACTTGTTTGATTTAAGAGTGCACTCTGGTTTAATTCATCTAAATGCCACACGTTTTAACTTGATTAAAAATGATATCTGCTGTTATTATGTCTCACAGATCTTTTTCTTTCTCAAAATAAGTGAAATAACCCGGCATTGCAATTTCAGCCAAAACAGTTTCAAGAGCTCAAAGAATTTTTCCAAAAAGTTGGTTTCTGAAACACGACAAAACATGTAGATCACTTCAGAAAAATAAGTAAATAAAATCTTCTCCTGAGAAAAACATTCAGGTCTTAGCTACTAAAGGCTCCGCTGTGATAATCAACCAGCTAACTGAGCTGCTGTTTTAGATGAGGCCAGAACTGTGAAAACAACATGCTAAAAGAAGCTACAACGCTTCCTAGACTGGGGGAATGGCTTATTCTCTATCAGTTTAAGGCTATGACCAGCACCTTTCTCATTCATTCATTCATTCATTTTCTACCGCTTAATCCCTGAACAGGGTCACGGGGGGGTGGGCCGGAGCCCTTTCTCATTATGCATTAACATTTTTAATTTTGTTAATATAAAAAAAATTGATTCATATAGCTTTAAAGTTGTATTAGCTGTGTGTGTTGGTGAGAAGCTGGTGAGGGATCATGTTCCTGTTATACTACAGTGATTCATACTCTGTCAAGTGGCATCAAAAGGACACCATATGAAACTCTCCACACGTACACTACGTACTCTAAAAATGAACCAAGTTAAATATACACTGACTTTTGTTTTGCTTTCATTGCTAAAAGGTTGAGATATGATTCATTTTTATTAGTTTTTAGGTCAGATAGTGTTTTGTATTGTTTAGATTATATGTGCTTAGATTTCCTGTTGCCTACTTCACTGGCTGATATTTTGATACTAACAAAATAATTAGACAATAAAATACACCATTGTCTCTACCAGGAGATTTTTGCAGTATAGGTCTAAAAGCCTAGATGTTGGCACTCTCATCTTTCCCTGTTGTTAAATTTGCCTCTCAATCAACCTTTTCTAACCGTTGTAGAAATAATGATCCATGAAAGTGGCACAGGAGGTGGGAAGTAACAAAATACAAAAGTTCCATTACTGTACTTAAGTACATTTTTCAGGTATATGTACTCTATGTGAGTATTTATTTTTCTGACATTTGGTTTGTTACTTTTATTTTTAATACATGAGGGGAATGATCAATTATTTTTATTTAGCGCTTACTGCAAGATGTGCACACCACTGCACTGAGTGACACGTTCCTTCTTTACAGTCTGTAGCTTTGTGCATTTCCACTGAGCTCTCACACATGCACAATTGGTCTTGCTTTACTTCAGACCACAGATGTATGCTTCAGACACTGTAAAAGGTTATGGTCGTTTGAAGCTTTTGGGGCAACATATACACTGGTCTCGAGCTTTGTAATAAAAAAACATATCACGCAGTGCAGCAGTGTGCTTCACTGATGTTTTTAATTGTTTTTTGATCAACAATGGACTGCTAAATAAGTAAATCCAGGTTGGAGACTAACAGACAATAACTGTTAAGCAGAGGTAGTTTGCTCTTGGTTTTTGTTTCTGTATGGGGATTGTTGAAAAACACTGTATCCTTTAAGGCTTAAACCTGAAATGTGTTCTTGTTAGTTAAGGTTAAATATTTTTGGTATATATTTTTTATTTTATGTTAAAATGGTGTAATAATCTTGGATATATATTAATATGATGTGAGGCTAAGTTACATCTCTACCAGCTGTAGAAAACAAAAACAGCTGGTAGAAATGTCCTCTGAAGGAATACTTTTTGCATTTATACTACATTTCAGAGCCTGTACTTTTTTACTTTTGCTCAAGTAAAGAGTTTGAATTATTACTTTAACTGTTACCAGAGCTTTTTACTTCTACTTATGTATTGAATGTGTGTACTCAACACACAAAGCAATCTACAGCTCATCTCCAAATCTAAGCCTGCATCTGTGCTCCTAAACAAGACAGATTGCTGTTGTTAAAAGGCATGTATGTCACTGGAGCTGCTTAAAAAACCACCTCCAAAAACAATGAGTCATCACATCCATCTCCCTGACTCCAGAAGAAGACCAGTGAGAAAGGAGAGAAAGAGCAAGCAAGATGGACTAGTACATCATCATCCACAACCTCAACTTCAACATGGGATTTTTGGTTTGTATTTGTAATAACATAGCCATAGCTTCTTTTTCCTGCTGTGAAGTTAGACTTCTGAATTCTGGAGCAGTGTCTGGCAATAAGCTTTCCCCAACATGCCAGTCTGGAGGCAAACACAACCCACGAGCCAAGAGAAGAAGCTTTCTTCATCTCAGGGAAACCACAACAACAGAGATGGTTATGGCTTGTTTCATGCAGCTAGAGCCAACACTTGGCATATTTTCAACATTCATTTAGGGGAAACAGGCCTGAAAAACACAACAACCGCTGACTAATACCTTCTCAGCAGGACAGTGGGCAGCTTATGCAAACAGAGCTCCACTTTCAACAGCAGCTGTTATCAAATGCTAATTCACATTCCCATCTTGTGTTTGTGTATCCATGTATTCATTTCTGGCACAGGGCAGATTGAGCACAGGGTCATAATTGTGTGCAGTCAATGGTGTTGTGAAAGATTTCAGGAGGAGCTGAGTGGAGCTGAGTTGCCTCAATGCAGCATTGTTCTGCTACTAGCTGATATGAACCTTCCTGTGATCCATTTTCACCTTAGCAATAGTAAAATAAGGGGCACAGAGAGAATCGATAATGTGTTTCTAGTGGGATCAGAGTCAGAGGTGTGTATTTCATGGGGACCAGACTGGGGTGAAACTCCAGCCAAGGCTCTCAGTCTCTGTGGAAATGAGACTGAATACTCCCTATTCATGGATGATGCCCAATCTTTCTGTTGTTGTAGACCATCTCACTTAAAAGTGAAGTCCCAGGGCTTTCATTACACAGACATGAGAGGTGGAAAGGAGGAAGAGACATAGCAGAGGAAACAGATGAAACAGCGGGCATTCAGAACATGTTTACCCCTATTAGGCCTTGTATTCCAACTTATATTTTGCTTGAAATTTTATGCAATAAGATCATTTCTTACTTCCAGTACAACACAGACTGAATTCTTACTTTGAAGGACTACTGAAATAAATGATAATAAATTTTCATGTGCCTATGAAAAACTGAACCCCTATTATGTGTTAAAAGTGCTATATTTCCCACATAGTTCCTTCTATACTGATGTAAACCTACTCAAATTAAAGCTGACTTGGCATCTTAATGTAGCATCCATTATTTTCGATCAAAGTGAACGTACCGTAGCCTACTGAAGCACATAGCCTGAAGAACAAAATATGTCTAACTGTCCAAATATATATATATACACTTACCTATTCTCACATTGCCTGCAGTGTTAATTATTACTGTGCTAACTACCTAACTCGTAAGTTCTTACCTTGGCACCAACACTATGTATATTTTTATTGGAAACATTATTCAGTGATACAACAGCCAGACCCATAACACAGACTTGTGAGTCTTTTCCCCATGAGCTCCAAACAAAACCATTCAACCCACGCATGTCACAGTTACCTGCAAAACAACTGCATTGAACCCTACACACTAGCAAACTTCAGACATGGGAAATGAAGGAAATTAATCCACTGTGGCATTATCCTGTAAGTGATACATCTGGCCTCCTCACTTAGCAAATACTTGCCTAATTACACATTATGTTGAATCAGAGAAACATTAGCAATTTTTCATCTCTGCCTACCTGATGAATGTTTTGTAAGTCCAATATCCAACCTCCTCTTAGCTTTGGTTTGGTCCCTGCCAAGTCCTGGCAGAAATATCTGCCTCTGTAGCTGCTAAATGCTCCTCTCTGTTCACCTGCTAGCTGTTTACCATTTAGTGCTAGGTAGATAGTGAGCACGTAATGTAAAACCAAAAAGACTGGCTTAAAGATGGTAAAAAGCTCTAAAAAGCTAAGGGGAGCTGCAGAATTGAATGATTATCAGGTGATTATTCTCTGAGTTTGTCACAGTACACATCCATGTGTGTCATTGTCAATATAAAAATAGTTTTACAGCTTTAAGAAATGAGTATATTTTAATCCAAGTTTCACTAAATCATACGACAAAAACTCAAGGCTCTAAAAAATAAGGTGCACTGTCTGTATGTCCGAGCATTGATGTGTACTCCGGTGAGTGTGTGTGTGTGTGTGTGTGTGTGTGTGTGTGTGTGTGTGTGTGAGCGCGGCCGGGCGACTGTCGATAGGTGACAGTGGCTACCTACCGAGTTCCTCTTTAGTTTCCACCCCATGCTCAGATTAACTTTATTTCAGAGTTGACTAATTAATCATGCATTATTGAGAAACAGACCCAAGGAAGGTATCTTGCTTCACTGTAGTCCCGACACAATGCAGAACAGGTCTTAATGACTGGTGTACACGTGTGTGTGTGTGTGTGTGTGTGTGTGTGTGTGTGTGTGTGTGTGTCTGCGTGCGCGCACGAGGGACACTCAAGGGCAGACAGACTAACTTTGAATGTCTTTCTTTGCTGTGTTCATCTGTTTCAAGACAGGTTTCCCCAAACTATTTGGCAACATTTAAACCACCGGCCAGAATTCATATGGTCAGTCATGTCACATTTTCATTCTATTCTATTTTCTTCACTTTTCTCTGCTGTTTTGCATGTCCCTAAGTCTTTTGCTTACACACATTTTCTTGTGATTGGCATGACCTAACGTGCTCAAACCCCAAGATCACACTGAGTGAAGACAGGGCTGTTTTAATCCTCTTCAGTCTCTGTCAGAGGGACGCTGGTTAGCCATAGTTAGCCAGGTAGCTGTCTGCAATGAGCAGCCTGGCAGCACCACAGGTTACCTGCACTTTCTGTTTCATGTCTCCATCTCTCTCTCTGCCTCAGTAAACCAGAACAGAGTGACAGACTGCCAGTGTCCTATCGTGCTCTCCCTGAACTCCACCCACACCCTCTCCCTCCTCCCCCACTGCCCCAGTACATAACATGGTCCAGAGTACACGTGCAAACAGAGCTATGCCTCTGCTCCCTTCTCTTCTGCCTCTCACACAAACATTTTCTATCTCCGCACACATGGGTTCTTGCCAGCACGAAGACCGCGCTCCAAGGGTTTAATCAGAAGCAAAGGGACTGTCGCCTGCAGGCAGCCACTCTGAGAAATAACACAAACCAGGCGGCGGTGAGGTGCAGCAGCCCACTTTGCAATCAAACGACATTTCCAATACTAATCAAACATAAGGCAGAAAATTTAAATGTAACTTAAGTGAGGCCTAGGATCCGTCTGCCTATTGATTAGTAGGATGCCACAGAGCTCGCTCCTCTCAGATAGCAGACATGACATGCATATTACAAACAATACTGATTCTGCTGTGAGACTTAGTCTAAAGGGGTGGTGGTTTCCTATTTTTGTGACAATTAAGTATGGCCACTGAATGTCTGTGAAGTTCACCAGTGACATTTTACAATGATTGGATGGTAGTGTTGCTCTTAGTGATGAATCCATGGAGAGTCACGTTTGATTATACAGAGAAGTTTGTGTTGATTTACACCATAGACAATATATCAGTATAGACTACTTCAACTTCCTGCCTCCATGCAAAAGCAAAACCAAAATATTTTCAGTACAGGGGCAGCCATCTTGCTTTTGTGGTCCATTTGGCAAACAGACTCTGCATAGTAGCAACAAGAGTGGCAGTAACAGGCCACCAGAGAAAGCTGTCAAATCATTTGAAATATGTACACCCCCCGTTTGATTAGTCTTTCATCAAATCGCTCACTAAAAACAAGCCTAGAAGAAAAATTACCACTTGTACAAAAATTAGCTTGGCAATATATAAATCTCAGTGCAATGAGACATTTTTTAAAAATTGTGGTGCACTAACTTCCAGTTTAATCTTCAGTTAATGTAGTTAGGATAATTTGGCCCAACTGTTTAGTTTAAAACCTGCCTGATCATCTGACTGCTCATGTTTCCTCCCTCATCAGGCCTTGATGTAGCAATGCTACAGCAATCCCAAATCTCAGCAATTACTTATTTGAGCAGAATGTTAACCTAACTTATAGAAATAATGGCCAAAACTATATAAATAAATTGCAAGTTAACATTAACCACACACTTTCTCTTACACATGATCCTCACCAGTGCCCATTACCAGATTCCAGGCTGTGTTAAATGCCCTCATCCATCTAATATGTAACACTTATAATTTTAACATCAGTTGACCTGTGTCCCCTGCGCACATGATCCTTCACAGCCTCAGCCAAAATTCTATTTCAACCACTACTTTTCCAAACCCCCCCCCTCTTGGATCATCTGCGGTCAGGAGCCGAAAAGTCAAGCTCACAGTGAAAAAGAGAGAGAGAGAGAGCAGATCAGCTCATCTGTATGTCAGGTTTCAGTTACATGACCGGTCAGCTCTGTGATCAGTGTTTCTGCCTAGCTGCTCTTCATCACGGGAAACGGTCAAAGAGATCAGTGACAAAGGAAGCAACCCATAAAACGTGACTATCTGATAAGCACACTGAATGTCTGGTGCAGTGATAACTTCAGTGTGTAATGTAGTTTGTTTTTTTTAACCGTGCCTAATCGTAATCTCTGTTCTCTGAGGAAATCGATCATTTGAAGGGAACTCATGAGGTAACCAACAGGCTGCATGATTTCTTTTAATAAAGGAATGGGGAGTTCTTAAGACTGTTCTCGCCAGTGAGCTCCTAACACAAGATACCACTGACTGACCGCTGACATGCAAACAAGGCAGCATCAACCTCAGCTAGCTGCCCGAGCTTTTTACAAGCCTGTAAAAAATATTTTACAAGGTCTCAAGCAATAAAGCTGTTGAAGTTGGAGGCCTGACTGGTAATCGGCCGCGTACAGCTGTGGGCAGTGCTTCAGACATTAATGAGAATATGATTGATCACATGGAGGGTAATTGAAATTGATTAATCATTTGAGAGTTGGAACTTAATCTCTTCAGTGTCCAGAAGTTATAGAGGTTATGAACAGACAGCAGTGAGATTCTGCATTATAATGTGCGCCGTAGGCAGTCCAACAGGACAACAGAGCAGACCGTGATCAATACTAGCAAGGAAAGACCTGAGAGCCACTGCCCTGACAGCCAATTTCCATTTCACAGAGAATTAAAAAGCAGAAAGTGCTCATGCATTTGTCAACATCCTTCAGTCGTACCTATAGGGAACACTTGATTTGATGGATGCCGTGCTCAGCGCAGACAGTGCCATGGCTGTTATCAGAAGTTAAAAATTGCGTAATTTGTTGTTGCATGCCACAACGAAGATTTGAGCGATAAACATTCAGGAGGAATGTTCGCATACCCATCACATCTGGCTCATCTGGCTCAGGCTACACAGTTTGACAGGAAGTGGATTAAAGTGTAGTTTGGCCCAATGAGGACAAGGCCACAGAGAATATCTATAATCTGCATATCCATAAATCTAATGGAAATTGTGCCCTCAGTCACTAAAAGATCTGAATGAGGCAGCCAGCTGTTGTAGACACTCAGCCAGAATGCAATGTTAAATACCCGAGTTTATTTAGCACATTGGCTCTGTCTGAAAAATCTCCTGACAGCAGTTAGCTTTGGTTTCATGACATCAAGTGACAGCACACTACAACCATATACTGTATTACCTGTGTGCAAACTGTAATAACAGACAGCAATGTGATGTCCTCTTGGATTGTATGAGAAACCGTTTGCATTTCAGAGTTGCTGTTTTCTCTGTCCCAGTCCCCTGGCACATGATTGCACCATGGCTAAAATAAACTATCTGAAAGCTCTGAGGCTTATAGCCCTTCTGTCGCTCACATATTAGGTGAGCAGAGGAAGCTTGACTTTTAAAGATAATTCCTTTCCAGTTGGGTTGCAGCAAAAAAAAAACAAAAAAAAAAAACCTCTTGCCGAAATGAAAAATATTTTGAGGGTGAATGAGATAGTGAAAGTATGAAATAGGCAGCAATAGGGAGAAGTTATACAATCTTGTGCTGTGATTAGCAAATTGATATTCAACCTTTTTTGTTTGCATGGTCACATTTATAGCCCTTTTGTGAATTGTTTTGTTTTAATGCAACCACGGTCAAATTTATGTAGAGTAGATAACCATTCTACAAAAATATGAGCTCAGTTGAGATCTTGGAACTGAACATCATTAAGAGTCAGTCAGGACAAGAAATTAATACAAGGTGCCAGAAATTCAGACATGTTGCAAATAAGCCAGCCGATTTAGCCAATTCATTTGAACAACTTTTTGGATGTAAACTGTAAAGCAAATGCACATGACAAGGAACCAACAAAGGTAAAAATCCTTCAGTGCACAGGATAAGAGTGTGTGCCTACTTTAGGTCAAAGTTAAATTAGCACAGACAATGTATTTTCATTTCTTGACTCAGTAATGTCTCGGTATATGCCGAATAGAAATCAAAATCCTGCTCCTTGACTAATCAGAAAAGAGATAGTAATTGATCTGAGTGAAGATTTATATTGTTTGGGTTATTCTTCTGTCTCAGTGATATTTCACACCCAAGATTCAAGTTGTAATATACTGGAAATATCTTGTGTTAAGGTCCATAAAAGTCTGAGTGGGAGACTCTTTGTTTAACAAGGATAGAATCTGAGCACAAAACACAAACCTCTGTTCTTCTTTTTCTCCCACTCACATATTGTTGCATAATCCCATTGGTATCCATATTTTTGAAGCCACATCCTGCCCCTCTTGCTTCCTCTAGAAAATCACAATGACACTTCTTACTTTTCCCTAGTTCCTCAAAAAAGGATTTCCTCCCCATCACCCTGTCTCAGTTTTAATATTGCCTCTTCTGCTGCCCTTTGGCCTCGAACCTCAGCTTCACCCTTCAGTCTCTTAAACTATAAAAAAATTTATCAGTTATAGAAAATTATAACATACTGTAATGGTGCAGCCAAAAATGTATTTAATAAGGGTTTAATTTTCTATTTCTAAAGTACAATAAAACAGTTGTCTGAGAGCACATTAGCTCAGTGGTTTTCAAACCTCCATTCAATATATTTACAAAAATTTGTTATTTATCAGCATATATAGTAGCAAGAATATCAAGCTTTTATCAGCTGAACAAGGAGCTGGAGCTGAAATAGATCCACTATGTTTAGCAGGATCCCTAAAACCAGAAAATGACTGAAAACATGCATTCTCAAACATCACATTGCCCATTCATGAGAAGTTTCATTTTAATGCAATATCCTGCTGTCCCTTTTAAAAAGCTGCTGCAATCATACAGCATGAGCAGTCATGGCTCATTAGCCCTTCAGGTAATAAAACCAACTCACTCAATTTTAATCAATCCAGCTGTCTACACACACCATGCACTGACTTGCATTTTATCTAACTGTATGTATGTGAACGCAACCCGAATCATATTTCTATGCTTGTCTTTTGTTTTACATGCATAACTACATTGATTGTTTGCTGGGTACCGAATTCTGCCAACATGAATAACTGTACTACGGCAATCAGTGAAATTGTTCTTGAGATATTTACTCAAAACCACAAATGTCAGCTCAAGGTAGTGCAAGAAAAAAAGTCATGGGATGACCAAAGTCAGTAGGTTTCATCCTCTGGGGACCACAAATGGTTGCGCTGTTATCCATAAAGCCAGACCATTAGCACGGCTAAAAACTAATTAGCACACGGTTTATTGCTAATGGTAAAGAGGGGCATTATGCAAGTGAAGTTCTTTTAACTGTTCAAAGTTGTAAGGACTGCTCGAACACAACAGTGAGCGAGTCACAAAAATAGACGGACCCAGGAGGCTGACTTCGGTGCAGACAGTGTAGTTTATTTACAGTGATGTATAAGTGACAAGAAATGAACAGTTGAATAATACAGGGACCGGGTGTCGACCATAGGAGTGTACACAGTCAATGATGGAGATGATGCAAAAAGGACCGGGCTGCGGACACTGGGACTCACTCCTGGACTGGTCGGGTTAGGTGCAACTGCAGATAAACAGAAATAGTACATACGGTGAGTGGTAAACTGTGCATCGACCTGCGGGGTGGTGAAGAGCAGAGTGGAGGAGGTCCGTGGTCCGAAGGAGCGACTGATGCAAAAAAAAAGGGAATGTAATCTAGGCAGCTGGAGAGAAAGAGACACAAAACACTAAATACAGATTCAAAAGAACGACGGGGAACAAACGGGCCTGAGAAAAGCTAGAAAGAACTGGCAAAGGAGTGAACGAAGAGCAGGGACTAAATAGGGAGAAACTAATCAGGTGCAGCTGGTGACAAGCAGGTGTAAAGGATAGCAATCAGGTAAAGGGAGAGAAAACAGAGTGAGGGGAGTGAGAAAGGAGGTGCAACCGGGCAAACCTGACAAAAGTTAACTAATTCTGCAGAACTTCTCCACATTGTGGGTCAAGAGGTGTGTATTCTGGGAATTTGGACTGACTGTTGGGCGTATGCCTGAATACATCAAAGATGTTGAAGGTAGTCTCTGGTGACTTGGTTTTTATCAATAATTTTCAAGTTTTCAAGTTCAAGCTTTATCCACTAGTTTTGAAAATGTATTGAGACAGGATGAGGCAAGCATGGAAGCAGATGATAGTCTAAACTTTATAAATTTATAAGCCAGCCAATGTGGGTGTCAATTTTGACAAGCTGTTTGAATTAAAATATGTTGGAGGCTTGTTCCTGGATGTTAGAGGAATATTACATAATATATAAATAGAAATAGCATGCAGCAGGTGTAGTTCAGGCACGGATATCAGAAGTACTTTCCAGCCCTCTCTCTGTGTTACCCGTTAAATTAGGTCAGTCTCACGATGCCGCCGAATACCAGAAATAAATATCTGCTGGGTCACGGTTTGATAAGCAAAGCAACAGTGGGCTCCCTGGAGGCTGCGAGTGAAGCTCTGTCTCGCCCCAGAGGCTCAAAACACTGATTCAAGCTGGCAGCCATCTGTGGAAGTGGTCTGAAAAAAAAAGTGTGGCAACAAGGTGAATAGCAAATTTGACAAGGCCCTGTAAGGATAAGTAAATGATGAAATGGCAATATTCCCTTTTTCCCAGGCTGACAGTAAAGGCTGTGCTGTCACTGGATGAGCAGAACAAATATGAAGAAATTTTTCTCCTGACAGAAATGTGGAGGGTGACTTCAACTAGATGTTGTGTAATTTGAGCAGCATATCAGGGACAGACATAAAACAGGGCTTCTTATTTTAAGCTTTGAAAATTTTTGTGGCAGTTCTCTTTCCACCTGTCAAAAGTGATGAAACCACATTACGGGTTAAAATAAAAAAAAATGTATTTTCATTTCAGCAACAACATCATACTTTCAAACCATTCATCCATCCATCCATCCATTTTCCTCCGCTTATCCGGGACCGGGTCGCGGGGGCAGCAGTCTAAGCAAAGATGCCCAGACTTCCCTCTCCCCAGACCCTCCCTCCAGCTACTCCGGGGGAATAGCGAGGCGTTCCCAGGCCAGCCAAGAGACATAGTCCCTCCAGCGTGTCCTGGGTCTTCCCCGGGGCCTCCTCCTGGTGGGACATGCCCGGAACACCTCCCTAGGAAGGCGAACAGGAGGCATCCGAAACAGATGCCCGAGCCACCTCAGCTGGCTCCTCTCGATGTGGAGGAGCAGCGGTTCTACTCTGAGCTCCTCCCG
>NW_018128332.1:122052-127782 GCF_001952655.1 Monopterus albus
CTTGAACTGCTGCCCAATCCACTGTGCACCGGCCCCTTACGGATCCTCCTGCAGGTGATGGGCCCACGGGAGGATGTCCCCACGTCGCTCATTCGGGTTAAGCCAGGGGTCAAACCAGGCGCTCGCATTTGAGCCCCAACCCCGGGCCTGGCTCCAGGGTGGGGCCCTGGCTGCGCTATGCCGGGCAACGTCACGGTCCTTGATTTTAATCTATTCATAAAGGGCTTTTGATGCAGTCTTTCATAATACATAACTTAAGTTTGTAACACAGGCATTCTATTAAGGATCTATAACTTATAGTGTGAGCTCAAGCTACATGCTGTCACTATAGGAAACTTTGAAACAACTTGGTTCAAATCATGCTGAGTCTGTAACGCTGTAAACCATTCAATTTAGAGCAAAGTTTGTATCCAAGTACCATTAACATTGCCTTTAACCAAAGAAAAAACTGAGAAATCTGGATTTGGGAAAGTGTCATAAAAAAGTTAAAATAATAAGTGACCAGCTCACATGGTGGTATGCCTGCCAGAGTTAAACTTTTGACTAACAGGACAGGCAGCAGCGTTGACAGCGGGGCTGATTTGTAGCAGCTGATGCTAACTAAAGCTGAGTGCCCATAAAAATGACTTGCTCAAAAAGCAACATGTGATATACCATACATGATATCCAAAATAAAACTACCAGGAATAGCAAACAAAGACAAGACTTCATGCACCAAATTTCTTCTTGTTGCAAGCACAGCTATAGTTAGAGTATGTATATAATCAGTCCAAGGCCAGACTGAAACACTCCAATGATGAGAAGTAAACCAACTTGCTTCCAAAAGGACACCAGCTCTTCAGGATACTATAGTGAACACTATCAAGGCTCAGTTGTGTGTATGTGAGTCAGCCGCTCCTGCCAATTTTGCTCTGAGTGCATTTTACTTAAAACCAGGATGGATATGTCTGTGTCATAATGGGTTCTGATCACACTTGACTGACCTGATGTAAAACTAAAAAGTGGTGCTTGGGAGCTCAGATGCCTTTCTAGTCAATTAACTGGTGGCCCCTGTGGTAGGACCAAATGCCTGACATAACCCTATGGGTAAAGCTCAGTCTTAAAATAATATTCTATTGATGTAGCCTAGCATTCATACCCCTATAACACTTTTGAACTCATGAAGGACCAGCAGAACCAGGGGTATCATCTACTTTGTTCCATACATTCTTCTTCCTTGTCAAAACCTACAGTGCAACTTGACTGCTGAGAGATCTGGTTGTGTTATGGCTAATATAGACCAACCTCAAGCAGAGATGAGGAGCAGCCTGCAGAGGTTTAGATATAATAACAAGACTCAGTCATGCTAGCAGCTATACCTAGTCAGAGTAGTGTGTTGAGCTAAATGCTGCTAACTTAGCATCCTAACATGCTCACAATTATGTACCACATTTCATGGCAATCCATTCAGTAGTTGATAAGATAGACTGATGAGCTAGCCACTGGAGCATTTGAGCACAAGTGCAGAGGAAATCTTTGTTTTACTGCACCCACATATTAAGAAATAGAAATTTGACACTTATTTTTTGAATATCAAGTCTGACATTATCCAGTTTGCCCAGTTTGGGAGAGCTGACCCAGTATTCCTTCACTTCGCTGATGCAGTCATTGAAGAAGATCTCTAAAAGTGGTTCACACTCATTTTCAGCATCACAGATGTTCTCCTGATCTTTGACATTGGGGTGTATGTCTCAGACATTGATCAGTACCCAGGCATAAATCACATGAAGTTAGAAGCCCAAAAATGTAGGAACATGAATAGGTGATCCTTTTTTGTTTGCTTGTCAGCTTTTTAAAAATGCAAAACATACCACCTGAGCAGGAAAAGGAACAAGCACAGTGTTGAAAAGTGGTGAAACTCAAGCATGGTATCTGTCTCCTCAACCAATTCACCATACATGGACTCCAATACAACCAAGTATCTACGCCCTCTCACACGGTCACGTACGCATCCTGTTTGTGTAAACATCGTGCGCCTCATCAGTGTGCCTTTATATCCACACAGCTCTACATTAGCACATGAAGGGGCATCAAAACAGGTGAATTAGAGCCTGTTCACTTCCTTCTGTCTCTTCTACCCATAAACTCAGCTCCCCCTTGTCTGTTTCTTTGTGAGATGAAAGCAGCCAGGATGAAGGGAAAAAGCTATGAGGGCAAGCCTCAATGAGGAGAACGTACGTCACGGCCGTTTGTGCTCGTGATGTGATTTGACTATATTTTTTCTGTTTATTCTCATCAATGCTGAAAGTGTTTATTGCCTGAGCCCCATAGCACTCAGTGGAATGAGGAGCAGGAGAAAAGACACAAGGAAGAGTTACAAGGCACAGACAAAAAGGGATGGGGAGGTGAGGGGGCAGGGTAAATGAGAATATAAATCATCTGAATGAGACATATGAGTCAGTAAGCAGAATTGTTACCATGTGAAGCTAACCATCAGCAAATTAGCACGGTCACTGGTTGTGGAGATGCTACTGGTACTATCAAAGTCTGGATTTCTTACCACAGTAATGTGAAACAGGAGAAACAGCCTGACAAAAAAGATGCAGTTTAAGGACAAGTCCAGGTTTTATTGTTGTTGTTTTGGCCATCATACTGTTATAATCACATTGAACATAATTAATTAATTAATTGGCAACAGGATCACTACAAAGAAACATAGGCAGTCAGATGATCACTGGGGAAGAAATCTGCGAAAGAGCAAGGCAACGTGTTTGTGTGTGAGTAGAAGGGTAATTCAGTCAACCATAAATGACCCTTACCAACTGTCAAGTCACTTCCCTGTCAGCCAGTGTAATCTTCAGCCAGTGGGAAGAGTAAGATACCATGTTCATCCCACTGTCATAACTTGGTGACCTGGAACCTTCTGATTTACCTCAGGGGGGATCTGGGATTAAAGTGGGAGGGATAATCTGTGCTGGGAGGCTAAACAGGATGTATGAGTGTGTATATGTGCAATGTGGGGATGATGCTGGTGTCAAAGTAATCCTGCTAGAATCAGTATTTAAAGCCTGCATGGATAAACACTGGTGGCCAAGCAGATATGGACAAAGATTATGACCATGTGGAAATATAAAGTCAGAAATTATGTAAGAGACACACGGACACCATCTCACTAGCTCTCACTTTTTTCTCCCTCCCTCACTCACACTCCTACATGTGCAAAGTATGCAGGACCTGAAGTGCTAAGAGAGGTTAATATATTAACCAATCGCCATTCCAACCTACACATAAACCTCAAATAGATTCAGGACTTCTAGCATGCGAATGTTCCAAGACACACAGCCAAATGGACGCTATAAGCCTTGGCAAAATAAAATCCATCCATTGTCTATACTGCTTATCCTGAATGGGGTGGCGGGGGGGGGCTGGAGCCAATCCCAGCTGACATTGGGCAAGAGGTGGGGTCCACCCTGTACAGGTCACCAGTCTATCATAGGGCTGACATGTAGACAGACAACCACACACTCACACTCCTATGGGCAATTTAAGAGTCAGCAATCAATTTAAGCTGCATGTCTTTGGACTGTGGGAGGAAGCCGGAGTACCTGGAGAGAACCCACACAGGCACAGGGAAAACATGCAAACTCCACACAGAAAGGCCCCAGGTCGGCCAGGGCTTGAACCCAGAACCTTCTTGCTGTGAGGTAACAGCACTAAACACCAAGATGAGATGTAATCACACCAAATGGAAGCCATGATGGCTGCTGGAAAGTGGACAGGGTTTCCTCATATGAGGCAGCCCAATTTAGGAAAATGAGAAGAGAGATCAGGTAGGGCTATGGCTCAAAGGTCAAAGATATGAGAGGAGCCCTGAGTAAAAGACAGCCCTGTGTACACACACACACACACACTGCAGCTGTGCATCATAAACAAGTATTTGATCTTCATTTGAGCTGACCCCTGTGATAGACTGGTGACCTGTCCAGGGTGTACCCTGCCTCTCACCCAGTGTCAGCTGGGATTGGTTCTAGCCCCCTGCAACCCTCTTCAGTAATAAGCGGTATAGATATGGATGGATGATGGATTGAGCTGACCCCTGTAGGGGTGACACAGACATGAAGATGGTCACTTTCAAATGTTACCTTTGATTCTGCAATCACAGTCTTCAGTAATCTCACAGTGTTAATAAATTTTGCAAAGCATTGGCCCTGTCTAAGCTGATAGGTGATTGATTGCAACTTTTGTTCTGCAGCTCTTTACAGTGTTTGATATCTGCTCTTGTATTCAGCACCAGTTCCTCTTTCTTCACAAAGTCTTTGACCAAGGTGAAGCATGACTTGACGTGGTTTTCTGTCTGGCTCTACTGGACTTTAAGAGATGCTGAGCCGGCTTGTTTGCTCAGCCAATCAGCATGGATGCAGACCTGTGGATAAAGAGATGCTCAGCACAGGAAACAGAGGAAGAATACTGTAGCAGCAGGAGGAATTTAGGTTTAAACTCAGAGTTAGCTGATAAAGTAAAATCTACACTCCGCTTTTCACAGTGTCATCTCTGTGATTTACCGCATGCCCTTTGGGTGCTACAGTCATTCTGTCACTGACTGAGAACCTGCTCAAGAAATACCTCACGTCACCCTCTACTCTCGGAAAAGTAACTTGTCTCTGCATGCTCCACTTTTTTCAAACTAACTTTTACCTCCATCACCTTTCCCTTTTAACAATGAACTCTTTTATGAGTGCTCTCATATTTTAGGTTATTCAAGCTTTTTGTTGCTTTAGGTTTAAAATGGTTTTGTAGCTTGATTCCTGCAACAGCCGATCAAAATGACTGCCCTGTGTCATATGACTTTGGTTATGGCTAAGTTGGTTATTACAACAAAACAACAGAAAACAAACAGCTTATCATGAAGCCAAACATTATTCATGTATTTTAAGGTTTATAAAGTTGTGCTAAAACTACTAATCAATTAGTCATTTAACAGAAAAGTTTGTTGTGGGAATGTTGATTGTACTGTATAAAACAAGCAATCTGAAGACCTCACCTTACACTTCAGGAATCTTTGATGCTTTTCTTTCACTATTATTAAATCGGTATTTGCAGTGTAATAATTAATCACAAATTCGATTTAGAATACTATATAGACCACTAAAGAACAACATAAACTGAAATCAGTAAAGCAAGACATAATATTTAAGGTGTGTATTGTAGTTACAGTAGTAGTACTGTATAGTAGCAGAAGTTGCAGTAGTTTAGGGCTTTTATATTATACAGCACGGTATGGATATACTGTGCATAATGCTGAACAAATCTGCAGTTAATCAAATTGCCAAAAACAAATGAATAATTACTAGAACCAGGTGGTCAAACAATCTGATCATTTTTGATCCAGGGCCCCATAGCAGGTTAATATGGTACAGTATGTCCTTGGAAGCATTCCTAAATATAGTATTTGCAATTATAATGTGTAGTTCTAATTCTGATGTGACCTTCAGCTAACAATTATAACCAAGTATACTGCAGTTTCACTATACTACTACCAATGTCATAAAAACGATGGAAATACGTTTACTGAAAAAGAGCTAATTGTTTTGATAAAACCAACAGAAGCTATGGTTGACACTGAGAAGAATGTGGACACTGTAGTGTAATGGAGGCCTACACTGTCTGGTTTGCCCTGTTTTCTCTGAGCTGCTGTTTAAACACAACGGTTGGAGACCAATGGTGGGAGGGTGAGGAGTCCGGGGGGGAGGG
>NW_018128332.1:127818-161509 GCF_001952655.1 Monopterus albus
GGGCTGCCAGCAGTCTGCCGACTCCTGGAGGACTGAGCGAGTCCATCTCATCTCTTAATTACTGTCGACTCTGAGACCCAGCTGGTTAATAACTGCCCCGCTACCGCAGCAGGCTGGAGACTCCAGTGAGCATGAGCAGATGGAGGCAGAGAGAAAACCTCTCTGCTTCACAGCCAGTCAGAACAGATAGAGCTCAACTAGGCCTTTCTTGACCATCTGGACAAATATGCAAAGCACAGGTCATACACACCACAAACTAGCACACTTTATTTTTGTAATAACACAGGACATGCTACACCCTGTTCCTAGTCACAGCTGATTTGTAAGCACATTTGGCATCATCATCATCATCATCACCCCTGAACACCTCCATTAGAGGCTCTCTTCTCACAGAGCCAGCAGCACAGATAACTCATAGAGAAAGTACAGTATATGCTGCTGTACACCCAACAAAACAAAGACCAGTATTGTTATTAGGCACGTTACTGCATAGTCCAAACATGGCTGCCAGATAAAGTAGTATCCACACTGTAAATAGCAGTGCCTTACTGTAAATACACACAGCTTTAACCTGGCCAGTCCATATTGGCTAATGAGGATCAGTGGCAGATATGGGCCAGTATTAGCACATATGCTAACATTGACTTTCTAAGACACTCCTCTCTTTACTGTGGACAAGCACACAGAAACACATACTCATGAACTGACCCCAATCCTCCTTCTCTGGGCCTATGGATCTGAAGGCACAAGTTTTATATCAAGGCACTCTTGATCAAAGTCTGGCCAGCACATCACAGCCAACATAGAGTGAACTGATAGTCGAGCCCCCTTCCCCCTTGTGTCTTTGGCATGATTGAGACAAAAGAAACATGTTTATGTGAGAAGAGTCTGCAAGTGAGTGTGAAATACTGTGCAGAACAGTGTGGAATGCTGAAAGGTTGCTGCAACCTTGCTCTGAAGGCCCCTGCGGACCTCTGTCAAAGCACACACTAACAATATGTGAACTTGATCCAACTTCTAAAAGGGAAAAACTGTCAAAAATGTGTGACATTAAAATTCTGCTGATAAAAATGCACAAAAACAGCACTTAAGGCAAAATGAATTAAAAATAATTACTTCTTGTTTTCAAACAGGCAAATCTTCCAATGTCTTCTCAGAAATGTGGACCTTCTTTTTGTCTATTCAAATAACAAACTTCACTGGGACTGCAGGCGTCCAAACCAATGAGGGGAGCTGTAGGAGCATCACAAGGAAGCTGTATTACTTCTTCTAACATGCAGTTCATTTAAAAAGATGTGAATCCTTTGTTATAAATGGCTTCAAGTAGTGTTTAATGGAATTTGTTCCTCAAATTAACAAGGCTACTTCCAAAAGTCAGCTACATGTTGTTTCCATTAAATATACTTGCCAAAAACAGAAAAATACTTTAAATAAAGGGCAAACTGGTTAATGTTAGCATAGTTTACATTAGACTGTTGAACTAAGTAGCAAGTGTTGATGTTGTTGGCAACAATTCAAACTTAACTGAATGAATGTTTGTTAAACATTGGTAAGCTTAGCATAAATGTGGACTCTGCATTAACTTGGAGCTGCTGTTGTTTTTACGGACCATTGTTTGTGTGTGTGTGTGAGGTGGGCTGAGGTGAGTGGACTATTTTTTCATGCCTTAGAATTATTAAAATGCTAATGTTAAAAAGCTAAAAATAAAGGTGCTATATTTATGCAGTAGAAACGTTGGTTGAACATTCCACATTTATGTAGGCTTCTCCCAGGTTTTAATGTCACTTGCAGCATTTTTCCACACTAGGAGTTAGTTACATGGACTGCCTCGTCTCTCAGACTTCACTTTTCTGAATACAACTTTGAGTAGCGCTAATGTAATGTCAGTTGTCCTCTTAACAACCAGCAGTCAGGTATTTTTTTTTTTAGAAATGCTAAGCTAAATTAGCAAAATAAGTGTTAGTGAAATTAGCCTGTTGGATAGGATTATGTTAATGTTCGCCCAGGTGTGTATGTTATAATCAGTAAAAAAAAAAAAAAATAAAAAACAACTTTCATGTTGTCAGTATTTCATTTTAGTAAATGTTCTTTAGATGTTTTTAACTTGGTTATCAGTTCCTTTCCAGCTGTTAAAAAGGATAAACAGTAACTGTTAAGAAATTGTTAATAGTTTGTAACAAGCTAATTTTTAAACCAGACTAACATGAGCAACAATATGTTTAATATTAACTTGGATTTTACTTACTTTCCTCACTTTCTGACACCTTGCTAACATTAAAATGCTATTTTAGTAACAAATGTATCTATATAAACTTAAGATAAATATAACACTGTTTGAGCTGGCTGTCCTGCAGGTTTTTATTTGACTTGCACCACATATTTCCCACTGTGCTACCTTAAAATCCAGAATCAACAGAAGCAAAGCACACAGCCTAAGTAGGTGCATACCCTTATGTATATTTTTGTGTTAGCAAAGAAAGGGAGGTTTAATGTTTGTTCTGTTGTACCCGGTACTTTTTACCATACTGACTCTGAGAGACGAGACAGTCCAAGTAACTTCAAAACAGTGCTGATTTATTCCATGAACACAGGTAAAAATTAACATTACACGCTCAGGTATCTTGCACCTCCAAACTGCTCGCAGGCAGATGTAAGATGAAAGACCCTGAGCCCACCAGGCCTGTACATTATATCCCCTCGGTTGGGCTAGCCCCATACTACACAGAAACGTCAACCGAGACGTCTCTGTTACCAGCTTTGCAGCTGGCCATAGCAGTAGTCAAAACATGAAGCAAATCAATGTGTGTGTGTCTGTTGATTAAGTGGTGTGTAACTAAAAACAGTCTCACAGACTTCTAGTAACATGTCATGACTTAAACATAAGAACATATTATGGCTAAGGCTACAGTTCTACACGTCGTAATACTAAAAATTCCTAACAATTCTAATAGCATTTGTCATACTAAAAATACCTAACAATTCTAATAGCATTTGTCATAGATTTATATCACTGCAATATCATGACAACTACCAAAAACACAAAATGCACCAAAAACCATATATTGTAGTTTGATCAATATTCACACACAAAAAAAGATAAAAAGATAAAGAAAAACCATGGCTGGATTCTTTTCCAGTTCAGATTAATCTCTGCTTGTTATGCATAGCCTTGATCAAACTATCAAAATTATTTATAAGACCCTGGCAACAGAAGAGACAGTTCACACAGAGAAAGCAGGTTTTATTTTACCTTTTAGTGTCAGTCACCTTCTGAAAGATTCCCTATTTGCCACTTGTCAAGTTTGGTCATCTGTCAGTCTGCTGCCATTCTTTCAACTGGCTACATTTACTTATCCACCATCTATTTGGAATGAGTGGATATGACGGGAGCTGCAGGTAGGGTCAACTGCAGTCTAGTCTCCGTGGAAACCGCTACCGCTAATTTACATGGTAATACTCTCCAACACAATAACAACACTGAGCACATACAGGTGCTCTGTCTTGGATTTTGGGATTTGAATTTCTCATCAACAGACACTTTTGGAGCTTTGTATATCCTTCTGAAAGTAGGAAAACATGCTGTTAGCTGCCATGCAGTACTGTAAAGGTGGCCAACATCGCTCAGTTATATTCAGCTTAGCAGCTGTTACAGACTGGGCAGAAGATAAGCATCTCTGCTGACAGAAACTCGATTGCAGCTCACCTCAGCCCACCTCACACACACACAAACAATGGTCCGTAAAAACAACAGCAGCTCAGAGTTAATGCAGATAAGTCCCATTAACCTTTCAGGGCTTACACTCTCTCTCACTGCCTTGCTTTCTGTATTCCTGGGTCTACACTGTCCTTCACTGTCTTTCCATCTCTCTCATGAATGTTTGATGGTGCTGCCAGCTGCTCTCTAAGTCTGAGGGCAGCACATGTTCCTGCTCACAAGCACAGGCCCTGCATTGCTTGTGCCTTCAGTGGCAAAAAACAGCAGCAAGCATATGCTTGTATGATGTTAAGGCAGTATTTTTTAAAAAGACACTTATGATAAGGGTTTTGTTAAGGCAGAATAGCCTGAGGCGTGCAATGACAGTGCTATTTTAGATGTATAGGAAAGTTATTGTTTTGTGCTCTAATGCAGTAAACAACAGCGCCTCAGTCATTTCAAAAATCTTTCACAAATGAAGTGTGGGCAACTTTCCCTCCCACACAAATCGCCCCGACTGTGTTTGTGTGCACAGACATTTCATTTCTACAGCCTTCCTTGTCCATTGTTTGAGTGTAGCATCCTTGATCATAAAATCCTGGGAGGCTGTTTGCGAAAACAAATCGAGTGAGGAGGACGGGGATTGAGGGTGATTGTTGACATACAAAACCATCTCTAATGTGCGTCAGGAAGCTCAGCCAGATAAATAAAAGGACCAAAACATTTCCCCCATTCTTTTTTCCAACCTTGCACACACACACACACACACACACACACACACACACACACTCAGCAAGAGCTTTCTGACACCCCGAGGATTCTCTGGAAGAGCCATATGTCTCCTCTGCGTCGTCACAGCAACAATCTCAGGACCATCATGCACTTCTCTCTTATGCAAATGAAGCAGTGATCTAGACCGCTGACCTGCGGACAGCCAGGAGAAACTGACCAACTGACTAATGGGTGTATTTATGAGTCACAATCTCATAACAACTGCACCAAACATCATACATCTATAATTAGTTTTGAAAAAATTTCATTAATTTAAAATGCATTACATTCTAAATTTTTTGTACACCCTGTTCCCAGTCACAGCTGGGAACAGGGTGTACAGGGTGCTTTTTGTATTTGTAGCCTAAATTATATTTTGTTTGTGTTTAGCTTTAATTTTAATATTTATTTTTATAGGAGCAAGTATATTGCATACCTTGTTAATCGGACATTCATTAATGAGCTTAATACTAGCAAATGTAATTATCAAAACTGTCAGATGGGAATTTAACCTCTAGAGTCCTGAGCTTTGGAAACCCAAGCTGTGCGGTCCTCATATGAGGACGCAGGGACTCTAGAGGTTAACATAAAACCAAAGACATTTGACATCTGAAACATTTTCAATACTCTGTCCATTAACTTTTAAATTTAGCTTACTTACTTCTGAAACTGACACAAACACTTTTTAATAAATAGTGTTGTGAACCATGCTGTGATTGATTGGTACAAACTGACAAAACACTTCTACTGAATACATATACAGCATAATCATATTGTTTGCATACCGCTGAAAAACTGCTCTGACATAAATCACTCATATATAAACTAAAAAGAAGAGAGCCGAGGATTGATTCCTCTTTTACTCTCCAAAAAAAAAAATTCATATCTCATAGTTCAAGGTCAGAGAGACAGCATTTGTGTTTGTAAAGACTTTGTTATCTCGACAGAGGCTTTCAGCAACTTGTATTAATTATAAAATATGAGCCTCTAAATATAATAATGAGGAATTAAACCTAGAATTATCACTTTCCCCTGACTGATTTAGCTCATTATTGTCCTCTTTTTGCTGTCTGGCACTAAGTTGGTTTAGATGTGAAATGTCTAAATACTTAAGAATTTCCTTGTGGACAAGTGGTTCCACTGTTCAAGTCCATTCAAATGCCTTGTGTCCTCACCCAGGCTCTTATGCCACCCGTCCATCTCCTCTCCTGTCCTTCTCCTCCTCTCCACCTGCACTGTCCAGGCAACATGCAGAGAGAACTGGGTCATGGTGAACATGAGGCCACTGTCTCCCATTACTTTAATTCCAGAGTCAGGACCTCGAGACCTTGAATTGGATTCAGATGCCAAACTTTGGCTCAGACCACTATCTATCACTCTCTGCAGAGTTACTCCTACCTAACAGCCCTCCCTCAGAGCAGTTAACATAAATGATGAGATTTGGACCCATTCGTGGGTAAGTAACACACTTTTCCAACTCAGGGCAAGCCATTGCATAGTGGGTGGAAATGCTGATTGGAGTTCAGAGTGTTAATGTGGGTCATAGTTGTGCAAAGCATTTGCTCTAGGCTGTAGATGCTCTGTCAGTCATACATTCAAAAAGCCAAAACTTACAGCACTTTTCTGCCTCAAAGCCAAAGTTGGAGGTTATTTGTCCAAAAGTAGTACATCATTACCGTCATTGCTGTCTCCTCTAAGAGTATAAAGTCATTACATTTTCATGACTCACCTCACGGTTACTTATTCAACAGATACAGAAGATAATAACCAAAGTAACATTCTTACATACCTTTTAACAGGCAAAATTTCTATCAAGAATTCTCGTGAGCCAAATCATCATTAGGGAAATACCAGAATTAGGTATAATAATGCATACATGAAAGACTTCTAAAGCTGCATAAATGAAGAACTTCACAACATGCTGAAAACACACAATCACCTTCTGAAGTTGTTACATGTTGCCAAGTACATATTTAGACACCCAGCATCCACAGAGCAACACTGGCATTCAGTAACAGTCATGTTTTATAGCCACCTGATGAATACAGTTCTGGTGTTCACTCTCCTTTTAGCTCCACTTCAGTTCCCACCAAGTTCTGGGAAAAAATAAATAGCTTTTTGCAGCCAAATGCTCCACTATGTTTGCCAGTCACAGTTTTTTCTGTGTGCTTTTTGGTGCAGGAGTTATTGTAATTATGCTTCTCTACAGCTACATGTTATGTTATTGTTCCTTTTTCAGCTGCTCCCCAGTTGTTCAGGGTCCCCACAGTGGATCTCAGTGATCCACATGTGATTTGACACAGGTTTCATGCTGGATGTCCATCCTGATGCAACCCAGTTTATCCACATTTTGGACCAGCATAAAATAATCATAAAACTGGGTACAGTCAGCCCCAGTGTTGCTTAAAATAAGGTGATTTGCTTTAAAACCCTCTCAGCATTGCCCCATCAGTTAAGCGGGGCAACATTGTGGCTGCTGCGCTTCACTTCACCCATACTAAAAGAAAGATTTCAACCACAGACCCACATTAGAGCGTCTACACTGTAGTGCTACTTTTCCTGTCTTACAGCAGACATTCATGAAAACTAGAGACAGTATACTTGGCATTTACAAGCCCAGACACTGAGCAAACTAAAGGTTAGCCTACCTATCACCTCCCAAAGATCTTTCTCATATGACACACTAAATGTACTGCTTTTGACCTTGAGACTGTATTTGACAGTGCAGTTGAAATTGGAAAGGGGAGAACCTGTTACTGTGACAGTTATTCTAATTTCACAGAGCTCACATAGTATCCACATGGTTCAATGCAGATATAACACAACCTCTGACAAGGCACACAGGCCTGTGTTGCGTGCAGGTATAAGTAAAATAAGAATATGTAAATGTAAGGTCTAAGTAAATTTGAGTCATGTCATTTTATGTACTTGGAGATGGGACAGATATACTGTTTATAAAAGTCTATGCCATATTGTACAAGGATGTTGTTTTCAAATCATGTCTAGTCAGCTGATAACTAACAGCCTGTCAGGCTTTCAATTCTCCCACTGCATATAATATAGTTTATAGTGATAACAGTATCAGATTTACCACTTGATAGTCATTTTTAAAATATTGATTGAGACGTCCAGCCATCAATTCTGTTATCTGAAATGTGTAGCCAGTAACACATTTTATCTGCTGTAGCTACCTAACTATTTTAAGCCAACGTTAGCTGCATTAGTTTGTTGAAAACTGTATCTCTGGATGACTTTTTAAAAGAGATGCTGATATTGTGCTCAAGACTGAGGCTAAAGCTTCATGTCCCAGGCAAAAATTAGCATCCTTTTGTTGATGATCCATGTAGATGTAAGGAAATAAAGAAACAGCCTAATTCCAGTACTGCACTGAAAAGCTACCTGGTATTACAAGTATTATAAGGGCAAATGTAAGGGCAGACTATTGTTGGCAAGTGTCCAAATCTAACCACTTCATGGAGTTCGCAGATGATATTACACTTGATAATACTACAGCTGTAGGCCCCATCAGCAACAAAGATGAGTCAGCATACAGAAGCGAGGCGGAACAGCGGACAACTTGGTGTAAATCACACAATCTCATTCTCAACACAGGAAAAACAAGAAGATGATAGGTGATTTCAGACGAGTTAGTGCACACCATCACACCCCACTAATTATTTCTGATTCTTTTGTTCAGAATGTCAAGTGCACCAAGTTTCTGGGGTTTCATTTGACTAATAACGACTTCTGGAAAGGACACCACAGACATCATCAAGAAGGCCCTACAGCACCTCCACCTCCTCCACACACTGAAAAAAGTGAACCTCCCCGCTCTAGCCACAGAAAGGATCCTCACGTACTGCAGAATGGAGGACAGACAGATGTGAACGGATTGTGCGTACAACAGAGAAGATCATTGGTGTACCGCTGCCATCTCTGCTGGACATCTACAACCAGTGGTGTATCCTCAGAGGAGAGAAAATCGCAAAGCATACATTTCACCTACTTGTTCATATTTTCAAACTGTATATTTCACATGTATCATTACAAGAGAAAGAGCTGTTAGGATGAGGACTAACCACCAGTGTTTGACAGACAAACACATCACTAATTCAGGTAACACTGATAAACTATAAGCTTTCCTAAATCCAATAAAAAGCGGAACAGAGCCGCTAATGTTAGCTCACATAGCATCCAGAACCAGCTTTGACACAGTTGCTTGTTTGAGTGAAAAGCTAAGAAGGACACCACCCTTCAAACAGCATGGAGGAATCCAAAAATTGACTAGCCTGATGTACCTACAATAGTTGTGGTTGCTAAACTATATATGAGGGATTCAGCAGTTAGTGATTTATCATGGGTGGAGCCAAGAGGTTGGCTGCAGAATCTGATTGGCCAGCCATGCCAAAATGTGATGCTTGCCAGTATTAATGAATGAAAAATGAAAAACAGCGGGTCATATTTTTTTTTTAAAGAATTATGGGTTTAATTTACCTTTTACATTAATTTAAAATGTGCCATCCCTCTCTGAGTCTATGCCCCAGCCTGGCCACCCTGTCCAAAATTTTCTAGATTTGCCCCTGTGATTTATAGATCCTCTGGCTGATTGATCAAATCTCTGCCATAATATCTCTGAGCCACTAAAGGAGACTCAAGGAGAACACTGGAAGTGGACACAGTAGGCAGGAGGTTGGAGGGCAAAAGGCCAGAGAGGATGGCTAGGTGCGCATGCGTTTACATACAGTATTTAGTTGGGAGGATGTGTCTCCAGGATCTGCAGGGCTGGTGTAAACAGAGCCTTTGTTTTGTTCTCTTCTGTCCCAACTTCCAACACAGCAGTGCTCCCTGCAGGCCACAGCCACGCCTCAGTGTGAAGGCAAAGATCATAAAAATACACATCATCCTCAGAGAGGCCTTGAAGGCACTGAGTACCAAAACAACACAGCAAATAGAGTGCAGATTTTATTTTTTTCCCCTTGAACCATAACTACTTCAAAGCCAGGTGTTATGAAGGGCATCTGCTGTGGGTTGCTGTGCTGCCTCTGCTGTGTGTATGTGAGACAGCACACAGCACCAGAAGATGGGTTACAGAACAACTCCCCTTGGTGCCAGCGTCCAGGGCTCAAATGGATGGACACATTGTGACTCTGTGTTGAACTACAGTCAGCCTGAGGTCTGGCAGCGTTCACTACATCACTTGCTATCCCTCGACATACTTCCTGAGGACATGTGATGTGATGCTATTGACGGACTTCCTAGAAAAACTGAAGGGTGATCGTGCTTGTCCTCTGTGTGTGTGTTACATAACTCGCAGCCAAAAGTTCTCCCTGAGGATCAAACTGAATAGGATGATTACCAAGGTTTAATGTGGCTGAAAATGAAAGCTACAGGAGCGGGAGCGGCTCATTTTTGCTAATCAAAGAGACCCGGGCAGATGTAATACTTTGGGCTTCATGGTGGTGTGGTGCATCATTAGATTACAGACGGTCACACTGGTTATGACAAGTCGGAGGAGCACCACATTAACACATTGTGCAGTTTGAGCACCCATGCGTGGATCCATGTGAGGGCAGAATGTGGGAGAGGCTGAAAAGATGTGTGTGTATGCAGGCTGTGTGAGACCCCAGTGAGTCCAGTGCATTTCAAAGGGTAGGGTGACTCAGCTCACCCTCTGGCTCTGCTGCTTTTGAAAATACAGAGGGAGGACAGACTCGACTGCTGACACACACACACACAGGCTGCACTTGCTTTAGTAGTCTGCTCACACCAGAACATGAAGAAGACTACAACTGTTGCGCATTTTGGTCTCCTTGCCCTATATCTGAAGTGAGGATTGGTACTAAGATCATCCCTGTCTCCATGTGGATTTTCACAACATCTTCACATCTATAGAATGACTTTGTTTCTGGCAAAATATTTTACAACTGTGCGATTGTCTTCTGTACTTCTATAGTATGCATCTTCCTCCAGCAGCATCTTCCTTTGTGTTTTTATTTAGCACTTTAACTTTCCCTCTCATGGACAGTTCAGCCACTTATCTTGTGGAAAAGAGCTATAGGGCGTTCGAACCACAATCCACTTATTGACAACATATTAACATTTATAGCTCTAGACATCCATGCTCAGCAGCTGTTAGGACCTTGGGAAATAGAATACAATATACACTTGCCAATACAAGTTAATCATTCATTTCTATGAATAAAAAAATTACAGAATGTGTTGCTCTTTCCCCGTTTGGCTGCTTTATATCACTAGATTATTGTGGTTATTTGGTTTTTGCCGAGTGGTAGATAAGAAACTCCCTCACATTTTCTATAATGAATATAACAGCTACAGGTTAACCTGGCTCTGTCCAAAGGTAACTAAATCTGTCTGGAAAGGGGATGCTTTTACACTTAGGGTTTGGTACTAACTAAAATAAGATAACCTGTTAATTGCTGAGTTGCCTTTAGGATTGCTGTTAGCATGATTTTGTTCCTTTTAGATAGAATCGGGTTAGTTGTGTCACTGTTTCTAGTTTATAGCTACATTCATGCAATGCCATAGGTCATAGGTTATTTCAGTATGATTAGTTCCAGTGCCGACCTTGTAGTGACAAGTGGCAAACATGTTTTAAATTGCTAACGCTCCTGCAATCTTTGCAGGTTTTTATGCTTTATGCTGAGCCGAACTGTTTTAAGTCAGTCAGTCTTTTTCTTGTCTTGACATTCTGATAAAATCAAACACGCTTGATATTATCTTAAGTCTTTAGTCTTGGCTCAGGCAGACAGTGAAGTGAATATTGTAAACAACCAATAGGTGAGCTCTCTCCAGCACCAAACAGGAAGCAGCTTAGGGGCACAGAAACAGCAGTAAATATGATTGAGACTCCAGTGTCTCAGAATGCACGGTTCTGTTGGACCGTTACAAAAGAGGAGAAACTAGACTGCTATGGAGTGAGGAAGAGTGTCTGTTTGATGTGTCATCCAGTTTGTACCACAACAGAGACAAAAGGTAAACAGATCTCGCTGTCCCCTTTCAGACAACCAGGGTCGTCTCCACATTCTGCAGTGTCTTTTTCTTTTTGGCTGTTTTTTCCAAGCAAAACACTGCACACACAAGTGCAGCTGGAGCCAAACACAGGAGCATATGAAAAGTAGTCACAAGAGAAATCTAGCTGCAGTCTTGTAAACAGTGACCCTGTATGATCCCCAGTCTTTGCAAAATCATAGTCTATGACTAAAAACTCTGTGACTAATGACACCTTGTCTTTAGATGTGAGAGCGCATCAGACTTTTTTTGAGTCTTATCGTAACTTACAAGCCTAACCAAAACGAAATGCTGTAAAGTGCCAGGGCAGGAAAAACGGGTGGCAGTTTTTAAAAAGTGAAACACAAAGCACTTAAGAGATTTTGTCCTTTGTCTTTGCCTTGGGCTCTTGGCTTTTGAATGAATAATGAGCGTGTATAATTAGTGTCTGTGTGTTTGTATGCAACATTCAATACACAGTATTTGTGTGTGTGTGTGTGTGTGTGTGTGTGTGTGGCCTTAACAAGGCAGATCAAAGTGTCAGGGTGAATGGACAATGTGCCTTAAAACCTATTTTTGAAAAAATCTAGTTAATAAAGGTTAATCAAGTCTTATGATTCCTGATAGCTTCATATACACTGTCAGCTAAATTCTGAATCACACACAAGAGTGAGAAGAAAAGAAAACCCTTTGGTGACAGAGATGATTAACAAAGGAAGGGAGTCCTCGTGTCATACAAGAAAAAAAAAACAGGAAAGACATAGGCTGACAAAGGAGACGAGGGGAGCAGAGTGTGAACAGAGTGATGAGAAATGGTATGAGGACAGAAATAGATAGTGTGAGTGAATCAGACAGGACTCCAGCTGTGTGTTTATTCTACACTGGGGAAGACTGTGTCAAGCCAGCTGAGATGACAGAGCAGACGAGGGCTGTGACATGCAACATAGAAAACATTTCTCCTCAGGGGTGTGTATGTGTGTGTGCTTGAGACTTACTCATGGTTCATGCTGAACTGATGCACCACAGCAAATCTGTTTTGGGGAGAGGGTGTATTTATGAGCAGGGATTCTACCTTGTGCATTTGCCTTGCAGTGACGGAAATGTGGCATTCAGCGACGTCAGCACCTACCTTGTTGCACCCATGTGACCCTCAGTGAAATATAGAAACCCACACAAATACATTCACATTAACCCTCAATTACCAGCATGTTGTTTGCAGGGCTTTAGCTCAGTTGACCTGGAGCATCCTGGGCCACAGTTCCAACAGGAGCAAGAAATTGTGATGGGATCTGGTGGATAAACCCTGTATGACACTGGAGCCACCATCTATGGCTGCAGAGGAGATGGTAAAACGGTAATATCAGCTTAATTGTGCACAATCTTTGCAAGGTTGACCGATTCACACAACTGTACATGTATCAAAAGGAGTTTTTAGTTCTAAGAGAAAAAGATTTTGAAAGTCTGACCTTGGTGCTCTTATCAGTACAGCCCTAAACTTTATAACATGGGCCATTTTATTCTGGAGATTTTTGGCAGTTACAGTTAAGAACTGTTTACAGTTGTATAACAGAATAATCCTGAAGTGATATGTTGAATTGCTCAGCTATAAAACACACCCCGTACCTCAGTTTGTACCGACTTCCTTGGTCTGGTATGAGCAATGCCATATAGAAGCTAATGTTAGCGAACTTATATTACCGTCACTTTGTTGACCTCCCAACCTTTTCATAGGCTTCTTGTACTACTGCTACACTATGTTTAGCATGTTAGAGATGAACATTTCAGTGATTTTGTAACAGTAACACAAGCAAAGAACAGCAATAAGTCAAACTAATTAGTAATACACAGAAATATCTACCTGAAGTTTGTTAACACCAGATTGTAACACCAAAAAACATGTGTCAAAGTTGGCAAACTAATGAACTGAACTTCAAATAATTGTGTTACATCTCCTTTAAAAACTTAGTCTTGCTTTAAGTTTATGTCTACTTATAATTTGTTTTCAAGTGCTTTCAGATACAGTGAGTGGCCATGGAGGGCTACAAACCAACTTGGAGGGGACATGCCACCACCTACTGCACCAGTGTGTAACATCATTACTCTACTGGCGTTCTTGTATTCTAGCCATTAGACATGTTCCCTTTAAATATTTATAGCCCTCTGTATCTGTGCTTGTTTGTCCCCCATCTCCAGCTGGCCTTTCATGCTTTATTCCCTTTATATCACCCAGTCCTTTAGTGGTTTTCACTATCAAATTTCCCACAACCTAAGAAAATGTTTTACCATTTCCTTAAAATTGTAAATTGTGCATTTATCTGCACTTGTCTTTCCAGTGATGAATCGTGTAGCATTGAGACCTTTAAGTAAAAACATCTTCCTCTCCACATTTACTCACATTGCTTTTCATGCTACTTCAAAACTAAAAAAAAAAAAAAAAAAAAAATCTTTTAATCACTTCCTTTGCTGTTTTTATCCCACATAAAAAAAAAAAAATCTGTTAATCACTTCCTTTGCTGTTGTTATCCCACATTTCATAACCGCGATTATGTGTAGGGTCAGTGTTCATACTCTTTCAAAATAAAGGTTGACATTCTGCAACTTCCTACATCCAAATGTGGCGATTTCCATGGTTTTGTATGCAGTTAAAGATGTAGCTACAGGTTGAAAAGAATTATCTGCTCTCTTTGGGTTAATAATAAAAAAAAAACTTACCAAAACCATGTTAAACTTCAGAATGCTAGGTCATCTCCTGAAAAACACTTAAAAGATACAGGGTTTTCAACTGAGAGCAAGGGTATGCAAATGTGAACCAAAGCCACCAGGCACACTGTATATCTCTTAACTTCCTACTTTGCTACCATTACTGTGATTCAGAGAGCCAGACATTCTCCTAAGAGCTTGGGAAGTGATTAAAGCCTCTCTATCTGTCTCTCAGCTTGCTAATCATCAGTTCAGCCTAATTCAAGAAGCTGAAATCAAGGCCTTGAATAGAACAAAGATGGACCAATCACAGATGGGGGAGGGGTGCTTCTGTCCTAATAAAGTCATGAGGAAACAGTATTATATTGCAGCTCAGGCACACCATCTAGTGTTGGCAAAGAAAAGCATGTAGGCTCTCTGAGATGACCTGGCAAAGAATGAGTATGTTTACAACCTGCTACATATAACAGAGTTTTACCACTACACCAGGCAACACCAGGTTCAGGCTTTTCCTTTGTCACTCATCTGTATCACTACATAGACCCAGCTCCATCATGCAACCCAAAAGTATGACAAACAAACATAATTCGACCAAGGTTTCTTTAATTTATTGTTAACAATAAGTAAGGCTAGAGATGCTGTTGAAGTACAAGATGGTGTGTGTACTGCAGACTTGGAACAGAAGGAATCCCTGCCAAGTTGATGACAAACATATGCAGATGAGAGCGGTGACAGACCTGCGGAGGGCAGCGAAACTTGGAGAAAGAAGCCTCTGTCATGCTGTGATGGGATGAACTTACATGATACACTGCTTACAGTTCAGTTCGACTTCTTTCTGCTCCGGAGGCCAAAACTGATTGTGTCAGTGTCTGAACAGACTGCAGGGTCTCTACTTTCAACAACAACAAAAAAAGAGTTAGGCCTGGAGCAAACTCCACTCACTGCTCTCCTCAGTGATATTGTGCATAGCTGAGTAAATTCCCTCCCTACAAAACAAATGTATCATTGTCACAAGAATAAGTCCAAGCCATTCTCATATTTCATACATACATAATCATATATATTCATGTTCAGTGTATAAAGATACATTCTGAATTGCAAAGGCTCAATCACTGTAAATAAATACTGAATCGGCTAAACTGCAATAACATTTCTCTCCTCTCTTGGAGAGAAGATGCACACATACACACTCGCATGATGAAGAAATGCCTCATCTGATACTGTTCAGTACAAAGAGGACAAAACAATGAACGTACCAGTGCAGTGTGCTGGTACACAGTGGCCATGAACACAGCCAGAGAGGGGACAGTCTTTAAAAAAAAATAATTCTGGAATTGCTCCTTTCCTATTAGACTGGGCTGCCTCTGAGAAACACTGCCTTATGCACAGAGAGCGGAGCACCACCGCAAAAACAAAAACAAAAACGTTCCAGTTTTGACCTCTAAATGTCAAGATAAGGATTGGTGGGGTGGGGTATTTGATTCCCAGTGTGGCTGCTTAACAGGTCTAGCACATTCTCTTTTCTCACGCTGTGAAAATATTTCAGTTCTCAAATATGAACATCTAAAAATATATCCTATCTATACACCAGGATTTCTGTTACAAAACCTTGCATGTTATCTACATGGAGGCTGAAAGCCACCACCTTAGATGAGATGCAATGTTTCAGCATATAGCTGAACTATCAACGTTTACTTCTTTAACCTTTGGTAGCAAACAACATTATCTGAAAAAGAAATAAATACTATGTCATACCTGAAAAGCCTGTAACACAGTCCTTTCAAACCTTAATAGCTAAGGCATATTTTAAAGTCTACATTAGCTGGAGCTGGTGGGAGACTGAGGGCAGAGCACTGAACCTCATGTAGTACTGGTTTAGATACAAGTTGCAATGGTATATGATGAAATGGTATAAGAATCTGTCAGCACTGCAACTAAATCAGGCTTAAAGGAGGGATCAAAGGCAGATACATAACTAGGGTTTTGTTTGTTAGTCATACAGCCCCAGTTTGTACTTCTAATGTACATTAAAGCCACAGAGTCGAGCATCCACATTTCTGAAGAATAATTACTCAGTGATGTGTAGCAGGTGTAATGTTTACATCTTAGTGTTAGCATGCTAGCATGTGCCAATTAGCACTAAATACAAAGTACAGCTGAGGCTGTTGGTAACATCAGTGCTGGATACTTAATCTGAGCTAATGGTGGCACTAGAGTCAGAGGATCATCAGATTTACTCAAACCCATCCTGAATATGTTTCAACAGTTAGAGTAGTTCTGGGGATATTCCCAGTATCCTCAAAGACTTTTCTAGCCTTCTGGATGAGTAAATATTAAAATGTATTGCATTATGAAAAAAGATTTGTAACTGGTTTCATCACGTTGCGACTATATTTCCTATTTAAATAGCCAGAAATGAAATAATGTGCTAGCTCATTATTTTGTAAGGAACTGCAGCATATTGGAAACATCAATACATGTACAAATTTCCATGGGTTAAAAAAATATTCTATTTTGGTGTCATGCAAATTGAGCAAAGAGCTGTATTATTTACAGCTATCATCTATGATTGGATCATGACCACTGACTGTATATAGGACGGATGACACCTCACAACTTCCCTCCACTATGCAAAAGTGAAGGCTAAATATCATGAATACAGCTGCTGCCATCTTGCTCTTTTTGCAACCAGATGCTGAGCAGCAGCAGTGGAGTAACAGCATATCAGACCACCAATCAAAACAACAGAAATAACCTCTTCTTTTTTTATCATCAATTAACTTATTAAAAACAATCTTACCAGAAAAATAGCCACCTTCCACATATCAGTGTGATAATATCTACCAGAAACCACAGAAGTGACCTCTGGGAAAAATTTTGATTTGTACATTCAGTTCATGTCTCATCCACTAACATGGACTAACAATCACTAATGACCTATAGTGCAACCAGCCACCAGGTTCAGCCCGTCCATCGTACACACAGTCAATGATCAGGGCTCACAACATAGGAACAAATTAAAAAGCTGATGTATGGTTGAACTGCTGGCGTATGTCTCACCCAGTTCGTTTAAAGGACCTTCTGAGTTTAGATATTTATTTTTTGGAAAATCGATACTTAGCTCTGTGACTTAAATGTAATGGTAATATGTGAAAGGCACAAACTGGAGTTACTTCTATTACAGCTTAAATATTTGGATAAACACAGGTCCATCCTTTGCGCAGACCAACCAGATGAATGTGTATTGCATTTGACTTTAAAGAGGCAACTGGTGATTGATTACACTTCTTGTCTTGCATACAACCAAAAGTCAAACCTCATAGGATAAAAAACAAAAACATGATCTGAAATTCATCATGAATCCCACATGGCTGGCTCCAACACCGATTTCCCCAGTGTTACACTATTATAGGCAGCAAAGGAGCTCTTGGGTGATTAGTTCTTGTCTTGAATGGTAACTGGACTGAGTGGAGGGAAGCTGGAAATGTCGGGAGGAAAACAGAGTACATTTGCTGACCAAATATAACAAAGGACTGAGTGTGTTCCATTATAACAAATTGAAATTCACTTCCACAAAATAAAAAAGGATATAAGAAAACAAGTAATGAAACATTAATATGCAGGTTGTGTGAATCTGCTTGCACTGCTCCAGTCCAGTTAACCACAGAGAGAGCTCTCAAAGTACTGTTCAGGTCTGAGGAGAAAAAGTGCTGATTAAACTTGTGGCTGCAGAGGTAGTGGTTTGCCTGAACTCCTCCTCCACAGCAGCGGATTTAAGAGAAAAGGCAAATCAGGCCTTGGAGGTCAGAGGTCAGTCCTCTTTGACCAGGACCTGCCAGACGATGAGGTGACTGCGCTCGGCTTTAGCCAGGAAGGGTTGCAGCTTCATGGGGGGGTCCTCACCCTCCTCCCCCTGTTCATCGCCTGAAGGTGCAAACAAAGATGTCTTGATCTAGATTTACCACAGCTATTACAAAGACTTTTTAAAAATCCATTTCATGTAGCAAACTCACCCATCCTAAAGTCAATGTAGCCTTCTCCTCCACTCATCACCAACACAGACTTGGTTCCTTCCTGAACTGAGACATCTGTCGCTCTGTCGCCTGCTGCCTCCGCTCCACAGGACGCAGATGGAACTGCATGACCTGAGAGCACAAAGAGCTAAACTGTAAATAAAACTCTACCCAAGTCCAGGCTGTGCTTTTCTGTTGACTATGTACAGCGACTCTCTTCTCAGTAAACTGTATTTGTAAGCAGGACCACAAACTGACATTTTGTACACACATCACAGGCTGAATCTCATTTGCTCTTACATATTATATTAAGCATTACATACAAAGCACATACAAGAAGCACTTTTAAAAACTTTTTTATGGAAAAATAACATTCAGTGGTCCAGAGCCCTTCAGGTGTCAAAAAGCTCTAGGCTGTTGTGCATCCACTTTTAACAAGACATAACGGAAACAGCTCTGTACTGTATAATGCAGTGAGGTTCAACAGCAGCACAAACTCTATTTTACAAAATGATCCTACAGATGAATCCACACACAAATTGAGAATTAACACCACAGAACTGACTTAGTTTTAGCCTGGGGTACCTAATAAACTGCCAACTGAGTGTATATAAAAACATAAGAGCATACATCCAGGTTTGTTTACCTGGGACAGCAGTGAAGAACTTGACAGCATCCCGGTGGCCATGGAAACAGAGCTGAGCATGAGCCATGGAGCAGTATGGAACGAATGTCCCCGCTGTCACTTTGTCTCCACTGTTATCACCGTAGACATGAACTACGCTTCGTGGATGGTTACCCACTGCCTTGGTTACCTTGTTGGCTGCTAATGGAAGAATGAGAGGAACCAAAATCCATGCTTTATGTTTTCCATCTCGAAGACCATGAAATATACACAAGATACATGTACACTTGTCATGGGTAATGCTCTTCATAAAACTAAAACTATGTCCTGTATTAACACTGAGCAGAAGTTTCTTATGGTCGGTATGGGTACAAACATACAGTAAATCACAGTTTGTGCAAACATGCATATGAAGTTCTACAAAATGTGTAGAAATTTAATAAGGAACTTCAGATATATAGTCAGCAATGAGAGATCTGTGCAGTATTAATGGGTGAAATGTATCCCCTAAAACTACACATCCATCTAGTTCTATGCTCACTCTCTGTTAGAGGAATGGAGATGATGACTCCATTTCCAGTGCCGATCCACAGACGATTACATGACACCATCAGAGCTGTGATCCTCACAAACGAGAAACCCAGTCTGCCCGTACCTGAGAGATATGATTAAAAAGCAAACCTGAATAAGACAAACTCCAACTAGTGTTATTTGTTTTTCATGGAAGTTAGGTTTTTGCAGAAGAATCGGCACCAGACAGAGTGAACTGACCCAGCATCTTGCTGACGTAGGGCTCGATGTCGACGTCCTGGAGATGCTGGAAGGTGTGTGCGTGGAACAGCCTGAGAGTGGAGTCCAGCCTGATGGACACCCAGATACCGTCACCATCCCAGGCCAGCTGACGCACCTGACTGTCTTTACGAGGGTGGGCATCAAATGACTTCTGCAGAGGGAGAAACACATGCAGAGAGACATGAGGAGTACAAGAAACTTGAAAAATCCATCTTCAGGTGAAATTTAAACGATTCAGCAGAACTACACTGAATGCACTCACTACTACTCAGTCACACTAATTACAAATACATCTTACTATATATACTATATATTTTCGTCACCTTTAATAATTTATTCCCTCTATCTTCATAGCTTTGGGCTGCACCACATAGATCTTGTTCCTGTAGCCACACCACACCTTGTCATGCACTACAGTCATGCAGCGGATGGAGTGGGGTGGTCTCCCCAGGTCCAACAGATGGTAGTTGGTCAGGTCCCACTGTCCATCTGATGAAAACAAGGGAAGTCAAAATAAGGGATTTTATTTGTCGATGAATCCCACATTAGCTGGATATTACTTTTCCATATTATGGTTGGATGTTTAAAGCTCACCTGCTCCTCTGTGGAAAATGGCTAAAGTGCCATCAGAAAGACCAACCAGTACACGCCCTTTCACGTGCCTGTGAGGACAAAGGTTTTCTAAACCAGCTGTTACACTTTAGTAGCAATAGAACTGAAATGAGAGGCTGACAAATACTGGCCTATGTGTGAAAGCTACAGCTGTAATTTATCTGAATGTACTTACACGATGCCGAGCACAGAGTCCTTCAGTTTTATCGAATGGAGGCACTTCTTCCACTGAGCCACAGAGGAGTGTACGTACACACTGGAACCAGAAACATTGCATTTCTTGACTTCTGGCCACACACACGTTGGTTGGACTAACAAACACAACTGAAACCTCACCATCCGTTCTGTGCTCCCAGCCACATTGTGGGCAGAACACTGCTCATCTTCTGAGCCTCTTCTCTCATCAGGTCCTGCTCCTCAGCACTGGGGCTTGAACTCACCCCGTCCTTCAAGAGATCACTCTCCCTGGTGAGGAAACACAACATTCAATAGACTTTGTGCACGCTCAGTCCGACACAGAGTCCCCTGCATTGTACACAGGCACTTCTACCATTTAGCCAGGAGTCAGTGATATAAATGGGTGGACAAAATAATAGAAATACAGCTGTAAAATGCCACTCAACAGCAGCACAGCCTCCATCTTCCAAAGTCCCTATGCAGTTGAATCGACACCTCTCTGAAAGAGTTTCAACAAAAATGGAACATTATCACCTTCACTGTTTTTACTGCTTATGTGCCTGATGTAGCGTTATAGCTGATTCTGTCAGGGACAAACCCACACACAGCCATCCAACAGTGCAGCAAGGGAGCTTGACTTTTAGCTTTAGCGCACTGCAATAACAATTTTACACAAACATTTCCATGTGCTTCAGGAGCAGTAGCTGGTTTTACAATGATGTGATGTTGTTACTCAGTGGATGTTTATGGCTGTGCTGGTAAAACGGACAGAGTGACTTGTTAACAACACTGTGCTGGGTAATGAGGCTCCTGATGATACCTCTGAGAATAGCTGGCTGGAGGCTCCGTCGTTTGCTGAACTCCCAGCGGATCAGTGAAGACGTGCTCAGTGTAGGCTCCAATCAGGGTTTCTCGTTGGTCAGCGAGCCCTACACTGGCCTCGGTTGCCTCGGTGGCTTCGTCTGCTGGTCTGGATCCTGTAGAGAAGAGAATCTCAGCAAATGCCAACTTGTGTGTATCATATCTACAGTTCATTTTGTTACTGTAAGTGCTAAGATCTTACCAGTTTCTCCATCTTTTCGTGGACTGTCTGCTGTCTGAGGAACGGCTGCTGTTCCTTCAGCTGCACAGCCCACAACAGTGATGCCTCTAAACACGCCATTGCCACCTGCTGAGCTGCTACAGGTTGATGGTGAGCTGCCGTCTCCTGCTGGTTCTGTCTCAGATGTTGGAGGTACTTCTTCACCAGCTGGGTAGTCTGTCTCTCTTGCACCTAAACAGAAACAAGAATGTAAGCAAATAATTACAGAAAGCATGCTGTTGCTCATAAATGCTTTAGTTCCTCTTTTTGGATTTGACCACCCCCTCCCAGATGGACATATCTGTCCACTGACCTGGTACGCTAGTGATGCAGAGGACAAGAGAGTTGCAAACAAAGAAGCTTTCCAGGATGTTTCCAGGCTGGTTGGCATCAATGACAACCGCTCTGGTGGTGGACTGGCTGCTGGTACAGATCCACACCAGCGATGATAACTCATCCTGCTGCCGCAGCTCCTTCTGCTGCTCCTGTGATAACAAACATGACAGAATTCTGTGTGAATGTGTACTTTTGACACAAACTCAGTATTCTGCTACAGTGGATTTATGTACATCACTATGCTGTGTGTTCACTGACACCACCAGTAAAACCTAAACCTACGTGCGTATACCTTGAGTTCTTGATCCAGTTTGTCCAGGCTGCTCTGAGATCCTATTTTCTTTTTAGGGCTCTTTGGTCCAGGCATATCACTGTAAAACACACTGGCTCCTACAATCAAGCCTCCATCTCTGGTTTTACCTCCAGAGAGGTTCACACCGGCAGCACACCACAGCTGTAGCAGAGACACACAGTAACACCAGTCAAATACCACGACATATCAATAACATAACAAGCTATAACAGTGCATCCTTACATGGAAGCTATCAACAGATATGCAAAACATTCACAGCTAAGACAAACATAAGCACAAGCAATGATTAAGTCCATTTTTTAAAAATCCTGCAATTTAAAACTATGTGCATTTAGTGTAGACGATCAAATATAAATCTGGTGAAATGACCTTCATAGAAGGATCTTTTTCATCCAGTGGTCTGAGGAAGACAGGAACAGGTAGATTCTTCACCTTACTTTCCGTCTGACCACCAGTGGCCTGCAAAGTCCAAGCACAGCACCACTGTATTACAGCACATCTCATTTCTCTTTTAGCTTACATGACAGTAATGAAGGTGCTTTTACCAAAGTTGACTCTCTCCTTACTTTGGACTTCTTGGGCAGGCTCCAACCATAAGCCTGCACTCTGCTGTCCTCCTTCTGGACGTGGGCTTTGACCTGTTGGTACTGTGCCCTCTTCTGTTCTCGCCTGGACACCATGTTATCAGCTGCCACTCTGTTGGATGCAACAGCAGCTTGTTGGCACAGAGATCTGTTATAAATGAACTGTTCTAAAAATAATGCTGACTTGATTATTCATTCAGATGGGACAAACCTTATCTATGGTGCCATATAAAATCAGGAACAGACAAGACAGTAATGGGATAGAGGCATTGTGTGTGATGATAGTTACTGTGTGGTCACTAGGTTTCACTGAATAACTACTAAAATACACTGAGTAGGACACAAGCTCTACACAGTTCTGCTAACTCCCTTTCTAATGTATCTAGGAAAACCCCCATACATGTGCTGATGTGCATATTTTTTGCCTTGGTTACCAGTGATTATGCATAAATATCAGCTATGCTATACATTTCTTATAGCTTACAGAACAGGGGGTTGCTTTCCTAACATGGTTTTGCAGCGAGCACTTGTTCACTAAACATTTCAGCAGGCTTTAGTGAAACAAACCATTAAGAATTTAAAATTAAATTAAATTCCACACGCTTTTTATGAAGTCTTAGTCTTGTCTTAGAGAACTGATGAGCTGTGAATTCTTTTTTGAAGTATTCCTGACCTTTGCTTTTGAGTCACTGCACCAAAACAGAACCACAGTACCAACCAGGCAGCACTATCACATGCTTTCATCACATCATTTCCCCAGGCTGGCTTACTCCTCATTGAGGAAATCAAAGGCTTTGCTCTTGTTGCTGGGCAGCTGCTGCAGGGTGCTGCTCCTCTTCTTGACAGACGGCTGAATGTGAGATGTGGGTGCGTTGTACTTCACGTTCACGGGAGCCTCCTCGGCCAGCTTCCTGGCCGCACCACCCGATGGGCTGAACAATCGGCTGAAACTGGGGGGTGTGAGGATGGGGAAGTGAGAAGGAAATGGTGGGGGAAGACAGACAGATAAACATGTAGGGGGGTGGACACAAGCAGAGGCAGTAGCAGGGTTCAAGATTTAAGGGTAAAAAGGTTCCCTTCCCATGCCAACACACCATGCCAGCTTTCATATACTATCAGACTAATATTCCCATTAACCTGTTAATTGTCTCCCAAACAGCAAAGCATGAGAGCAGCCAATTACTCAGAATGCTGGAGAGCAGGGAGTGCAGGGTTAATGTTGTGTGCTGACTCAGGTATGAGTCAGCAAATTCTCAGAGCAAAACAAGCCTGGCCAAAAAAAACCACACTCTCCACCGTCTCTAACTCTACAGCGAAAGCTCTGTTACAACGTCTGACATCTTCACATATAGTAATAAATATTTTGCATTATTCCGTTAACTACTTTGACAGTAGATACTGCAGATCTGTGACTCATAAGAAACTTCATTCTCTTAAATATAAATTTGGAAACAATTTCTCCCCATCTTCCTGCCTTCCCTCCCATCTCCATAGAAGGCCTCCCAACACACCTCCTGCACACAGACATCACGACATCAGACACACAGAAACACAGCAGAAGAGATGGTAGATTCGGCACGTTTTCTTTCTCATAAACACACTCAGCTGTCTCGATCCCACTGCCAAGCACCTGCTGCAAATAATGTCCTTCTTCAAAACAAAACCATGCCTTATGAAACTCAACAAAGGAGAGCCTAGATCAGATAACACACTTTTTTTTTATTTTTTTACAACGAGCAAACGAGTGCACTGCTCCAACTTCAGTTATCCTAAAAGCTTCTGTCAAGCTTGAACGTTCAAACCCCTCTATAATACTTACCAAATAACTAGACTACCTTTAGAGCTCAGGCTGGCTCTCCTCTGTTAAAAGTTTGTTGGTGAGGCGAGAACATCAGAAGTCAGTAAAAACAGACAATATTCACACGTCAAAGATTTACCTACATCCTGGAGAAAACAACCACACAACATGGAATATAAAAGGAAAACAAGAGGAAACATAAATAACACAGCAGTCGCACTGTGGTTGATATTTTTGAGCTCAGAAGAAGAGGAGCTTACAACTGCCAGAGGCTGGATCTCTTCTTCTCTGGGAACGCTGGGTTCTCCTTTGAAGCCCTGAAAGAACAATACATCACTTTTAGTCCCTCTGTCTCTACATGAAATCTCTAGTTAGACTGAGCCAGTGCATGGCCTTGTATTTTATAAGCTTATAGTATACAGCTGTTATTTTATGCCATTTGAATGTTGTGTTTATATGAAAATAATGTGATTATATCTATGTGGACTACATGATGAAGGCCTGTAGTTTGGAAATTGCAATGTAAATGACAACTGGTCAGAAGAAATAATAAGACACTTCCTCCATTACTTCAGCCCTCTTTGATACCAGCTCATGCTTTCCTCTGTTGCTCCTGTCTTACCGGATCATCTCCGTCCATCTGACAGCCTCCTGCAGCTCCATCAGCCTCTCTTTGTACTGGTTCCTCTCCATCAGGACTCGTGCCATCTCCACCCTGGTGAAGCGCTTCCTCTGGGCTGTAGGTACATCACTCTGCAACACCACCACCAACATGAGACCACTGAAGCAATATTTAATATATATACACAGATTATACTGTGCATGACACATGCTCATGAATAGGCAGACACAAAAGTATCAAGGACTCACGTCATCCTCATTGTCATTCCTTGCCTTCTGTTTGGCTTCCTCCAGTTCTGCTCGAATCCTAGAAGAGAATACACATATTTTAAGTCTTTATATGTTCAAAGCACAAAAACCCAAATCAGTGACACATTTCCTTTATTTTATTTAGTTTAAATTGTCACATGGCCCAACATTGGGAAACGTGCACAGATATGTTCTGCTCTGCCATAAGCTTAAACACCAAACATACCATTTCAAATAGATAGATAGAAACTTTATTGCAGATTCAAGGTCCACACTCCGAACAACAAAAAACAATAAAAACAATTTAAAAAATCACCACAAAACAACAACCAATCCACTACTATCCCTTTAAGAGGCAAATACATTCACAGAACTAAATATAAATAAAACAATGCACTCCGATGCCACTCTTGTCTACCTTATGAAGCCTATATTCAAGTACAGTTTGTAGACTGGTTTGCAGATGTGGACAGCTGTGTCCTGAAGCTCAACTCACTTCTTAAGTTCTTCTTCTAATTCTTTGTTCTTCTCCTCCAGTTTGTTCTTGGCCTGAGTGACAATATCCAGCTCTCCCTGCAGAACCTCCTTCTCACATGACAGTTCATCCACACATGCTATCAGGTCATTTTTCACCACATTCAGAGCATTTCTGAAAAGAAACATACATGTAAGCATACTGTACATTCCCAAGTGATACCAACATTAAACAGAAGGTGGCAGCAGTGTCCTGTCGGCCCAAAATGGAACAGGATTGAAGACTCATTTTTCAGTCAAATGAGGAAACTAGCAGAACTCCAAAGAGGCATTTTCAGTTCCACTGGTAGACACTGCAAACAGATTTATGTTGCCATTTATGGCTCTTAACCTATATATGTGGAGCAGTGATGAAGAAAATAGTCATCAGTTCTGTAGCTGCACTGAGTACTGTACTAACTTGGTGTCCAGCAGCTGGGCATTCTCATGAATAAGATGCTCAACCTCCCGACCCATACCTGAAAAATCATCCAAAATATAAATGTTTAATCTTTTCATGCATGCCAACATACAAAAAACATACTGAAAAAACAGTTCCATCAATGAGCATCCGTCGTACACTATAATATACTGTTCTCCCATTCTTACCACAAAAGTTGTAGGCTGAGATGATGTAAATCAGAAAGAGGTTTAAGAGTCTGTTAAATGAATTTCTCTAGTCTACAGCAACACAGTAGCACCACTCTAATCTATTCTGTACATCCATGAGGGACACAAACGAAGTGAACAAAGAGTTGGGGGGGGATTTGATTGATACACACCAGAAAACTCATCTGTAAGGATGACGAGGCCCAATAGCCAAAGAAAAGACATTTCAGAAAATACAAGAGGGCAGTACAATTGTGTGTAAAAGTATAAACTGTGAACAAGTAAAGAGTCGTGATAGAGTCAAACATTTTACCTAGCAGGTCGGCTCCTTCGTCCACATCTCCTATCAGGTCATTTCCTGCAGATGACAGCTCCTCAAACAGAGAGTCTGTGTTACGGTCAAACGCCAGATTCTCTATGCCACCTTTAGTGGGAGTGCTGGAAGGAGGGAGAAGAGAGGGAAATGATGAGTAAGATGAAGAACATACAAAAAAATGCAGGTTAAAATGTGAATTAGATAAGACCATCTTAAAGATACAACTGGCAGCCATCTGTTTTCCTCATTGTTAATAAATCCCGTAAAAAGCTGACCATGAACTGTTCCTGTTGATGAGATTGGCTTGATATGTCTTATTTCTCTGTGTCATAGCTCCAGTGTTGTCCGAAACATAAATGAGCACACTGTTTTACTGGCTGACATGTTACATCATTAGGATAAACATGGCCACTGCACTTTATTTTGCTTCTTACTAGCACACCAACTGTGTTTTAAATATACAGTGTCCTGCTTAAGTAAAGCTAATTATGAACAACCTATTGAGATGGACTGTGCATTCTTTACCTTGGAAACACCAAATGACAAAACAATCTCACCACATGTCCACAAGTGACTTTTCTGGAGCATTTAATTGATCTTACTACATCTTCATCAGCAAATGGAGTTTGCACAGTCACCATTAATTTTCAAATTTCAATTTTTCTGACCTCTCCAAGGAGTCAAGGTGTTTGTTCCAATAGGAAAATTAAACTTGGACTCCGCATAATCATAATACACAGAATCCAGACTACAGCAACAACAATAAAAAGGACCATGACACAACCAACAGGTAAAACATAGAAGATAGACCTAAGAACAACCAAAATCCAATATGTAACACCAGTCTTATCCTTTAACATTTCCCTAATGCTGAGATCTAATCCCCAGTCTTGCACCTTGTTCCTCTGCAGCCATCCAAGTCCATGTCCAGTTCAGGAGTGGACTCTATGATGGCCTGCACCTCTGACTTCCCCAGGCTGTCTGCTCCATCTAGTACAACCAGCAGAGATATAAATTTAATAAATACAGAGTTGTTAACATGATAAACAAGGTTGTTGTATCTGCAGCACTGACCTTTATCTCTGAGAGGTGTAGAAGCAGATGCTGCGATGTTCTTACTGCTCTCTGGTTTCCCACCGGTCCAGTCCAGGTTGTTGTTGAGCCCGTCTGAAGCTTCCCGTTTCTGTAGGGCTGTGTCCACAGACTTTATGACACCGGACGCTCCTCCCAGACTGGACACAGGGCTCATACCAGTGAATGCTCCATTGTGAGGAGACAGAGGTGTGCTGGACTGCAGGTTACCACTGTATGTAGAAGAGGGGGTGTTTGATTTAGAGGCGTCACCATGAGAGGACATGGGACTGCTGAATTTGGATCCTCCACCTTTAGAGACACTTGGTTTGGTTGGAGTACTGAATTTGGAGCCTCTGTGGTTTGCACTGGCCAGTTCATCCTTAAGATTGAGGAACAGAAGGGGAAGGAAGCAGAGTCAGTTGCACATAAGGTAATATTATGAACTTCTCTCATTTCAAGTTGCACAGGCAGCCAGGTAATGTGCAGGTTGAAGTATACTGTACATACACCTGACAAAATGACACAGCAAAGTAAACAAGTAATCCAGCCAGAAAATATCAAACTCATCATACCCTTCAAAAATAAATGAAACAAAAAACTATACAAGCTCAAAAAATGAAATATTTCCTGTTTAAATGAATGTGGATCATTTAATAGAAGTTAATGCTACATGTGTCAAACAGTTGGCAGCTTAAGCTTACACAAACACAGCACATCATGCAGTCTGGGCCCTGTGTCACACTACAAGGTTAGTGGACTATTCTGGTATCTGCTCCACAACTACTACAGACCAAAAGGCACAAAACTAGGTTAGTCTGAACGACACCTGGGGTACATCCCAATTCTCTTAACTACAGTCATGTTTCCCGCACTTGCGACTCAGTCGCTCCAGCTGAAGACACAAGGAAGGAAAAGATGTGAGGGGCAGAGAAAACAAGTCTGTTCCTCTGAAGCAGCGTTGGCTTCTGATGGTGGCAGCTCAGCTGGATGAGCTTTCAGTCGGACTTCAGAGTTAAGTGGCAACTTTTATTGGTTTGGAGTTTTTAAATTTACCCATATACACATTGCTCAAATACTAAAAAGGACACCCACTTAGCACCTCTGCACAGTGTTGTTCTTTTTCATTTGGATATGCTTAAACCATTCAACCAACATCTGCACATTTATTAAAGTGTACACATTCCTCACTGCTCAGATGCTGAATGAGCCGGTTCTAATGGCAGCAGCATGTTTTTTTAATTTAATGATTTGCTGCTGCATTTATTTGTGTTTGTAAATTCATTATTCATTGATTCAGGTGAAAATTACAGTATATCTTTAGTAGAAAGTACTTATTGGCTCAAATGTTTGACAAATGTAAATTATGTAATTGCATCACATCAAACTATATTTCTTTGTGACACTGCTTCACATGTGACTGAATGGAAATGATGCCAGACAAGCAGAATGTGTATGTTGTTTAAAGACTCAATAAGAGAAAAAGAAGTGGTTCATGTACTTCAGGTAATCAGACCTACAGTTAACACAAATCCACTACTTTTAACTAGATGGCAAATCTGAAAACAAATAACTTACAAACTCAGGAAACTTAAAAGGGTTCTCTTATTTGTAAGTCTACTGCTGTGAATGGTCTTGTGTATCTTCGCTCCTCACAGCAGAAATAGGAGCTGCGGAATGGCCTTTCCACTTCCCTTGGTTCGAGTTGAGCAAGGATCAAGGTGGGGGGGGGAATCAAAAAAGGGAATTAGGATGTACCCCAGCGTTCTAGCTTCTTCTTGACAGACAGGTCTACCTGGTCTTGATCAGCATCCTGAATGGATAAATTCCCCTCTGAACTTTCACCTTCCACTTTGACAGGAGAGAACTGCTCCTCAAACTGAGGGACATTAAAGAGCTTGCTCATTGACCTTTCTTAAATTTTATTAATTGAAGCAATTATTAGTAAAAAAAACTACATATTAATAAACCAAATAAGATGTAATCTTGTTATAATCAATTATACAGGAAAAATGGTGTCAAACCACTTAAACAATGCTCAAAAACCTGAGTGGATTTAATTGTGTTGTTTCTTATAATAAGATACAAAACAAGAACACTGTTATTTCTCCATTAAACTGATGTGAATAGAACCAAAAAATAGAGCAAAACAGGAAAAACCTGAACTCCATAAGCCAACTAAGTAGTGAGTGGTATTTATTGCTTGCACTGGTTGGCCAAGGCCCTCTGTACCAATGAATACAACTTAGCTAGCATGCACACTACAGTACCAGTCAAACACTATGGTTTTGTCAGCTCTCAGCAGCCTGTGTGCCATGCTGACTCTTCAACACTGTAATGTTTTGATCCTATAACAGCAGCAGCTTCAGTCCTATAAAACAGCCAAGGGGCTGATGGAAAAGACTCAATCAGGACAACAACAAAACATCCATATGCACCCTTCTGTCACCTTGAAAAGAGATGATGAGAGGAGGTGGCAAGACTCTGATCCAATCAGATAATATTAGAGAACGAAGTGTTAACCCTACTGCCATTTTCACCAGTGTATTCCCTATTCCCTTCCTGAGTCCACCTATTCTCCTCCCTCTGCACTGATGGGAGTATTTCCTTTCACACTGCTTGTCTGCATGCTGGCATCACCATACTGTTCCTATAGTAACACTGAGCAGACAGGCGGGGTGGAGTCTTCCTCCTCTGCTGAGTTTCTCTCCCCTAACTCGCCAAAAACACATCCACACCCACACGCACGCACGCACGCACGCATGCCTATCCACGGTGAGAGGGAAGGGATCTCTGGGAAATGTCAAGTCAGACAAAAAACAAAGGCACTGCTGTGCAGCGGTACTGAGGGTGTCTGGTAAAACTGTTTCAGTGTGTAGAAGCTGAGTGAGAAGGATGCACTGCATCACCCTTATTGCACTCTAGAGCTACTTTTCCACTACAGAAACTGACCCACCCATAACCTGGGCAACAGTGGTCTGTTCTGCTTTACTTTTACAAACCAGGAAGGACTGGATATACAAACATCATTGAAAAAGGTGACACACTTCATACATGCTGTATGTTAAGGGGGACCAAAATGTCCTCCTGTAACTCCAAGATACAAATAAAAGCAGAAGACAGGACAGTGGGTCTAAGTTCACTTAGTAGTAGTGGAAAAGGCCTATAGGACCTCAAAAGGAAATGAAATATGATCAAACACCGTGGTTGTCAGTTATGAAATTACTCCCAACAGACCTAATAACCTGGGTAAAACTACTGGTTAACAAAAGTCAAACTGCTTCCCCATTCTGACAATGTTCATTTGACCCTGTACTGCTGTTACTAGAGCTGCCGTTAACACTCCTGATGGAGACTTGCTTGCATGATGGTTTCCAGCAGCAACAATGTGAGGACACTCTGTTCTTCCCATCCTCCTTTGAGGTTAAAAGCAGACCCCGAAATGGTACCACTTCCCTGCTTGCTGGGCAACAATCCACTCCATTTCATGCATATTCATTCTCTCTCTCTCTCCCAAAAGCTGCTAAAAATTCAGAACACACCAAACAATCCTTTCTGTCTGAAGAGAAATGTACCCTTTCTTGGGTGTTTGCTGGCACTGAGGATGTGCATTTTGTTTCCACAACCTCGGAAGTGAACTAGGAGTGATGTCACCCGCCTGATCCGTGGGAAACTTACACTTTGAAAGTGCTGCTAATAGAAAGAGAAGCCATTCTTTTAAAGTACTTTAAGACTTTAAAACAGGACTTGTGTGTGTGTGTGTGTGTGTGTGCTACCTTGAGGCTAGTGTTGGACCGTGGATGGCTAAGGTTGTTGAATCTCCATGGTTCAGTGAGGGTGTCTACAGGTTCCCTCTGGAGGTCAGAAGTCATACCATCAGTACCAGGAAGCTGGAATATGCCCATGGAGATGGGACGCTCCTTCCTGGAGATGGAGACAGACAGAAGGAAGGATGACTCAAAGGAAAATGTTTGGGAAAAAAAAAAAGGGTCCCAAGTTTCTCTTACTTAAGTAGAATACAAAGAAAACAGCCATGCTAGCAACTCCGAGGCTTTACTTTTGAGCTAAACATCCAAAATGTTTGTTTAGCTGGCGCCATGTTGACCATGTTCACCATATTAGTTTAAGATGTTCACATGCTACATTTTATTTATTCACAGTGAAATTATAGCTCAGTTGAGTTGAGATTTATGGTGTGCAATAAAGGGCATGGGATAGCACACACTATAAACCAGGCTAGACATTTTCTCATTAGTTTGAATGCCATGGACCTCTGTCTCCATGGTTTGAAGAGCTTCCCTCAGAAAGAGTGACAGCAGAATAGGCAACAGAGTGGGCCGATAAAATTTTGCTTGATACCCATTTCACTAAGCCTGAAGCTTGAACTTTTAATGACATTGTCCACTTTCAGCAGCTCAGCGAAAGACTGAGTCAAGATTTCACAGAAGCGTGTTGTAACAAACTTAGAAATAGAGTTGGCTGCCTCAAACTCTATTACCTCCCACCTACTGTATTAGCTCAGACAACAACACAAATCCATTTGTAGCCATTTGTGTGAAGGGCATGCACCACATCATGAGTGTAATAAGAAACTGAAAGACCACACAGATGCTGAGACACATCAGCAAGAGCAAACATCTGTTACCATCTCCAGCTCTCATAATGTGATCATATTCAAATCTCCACTTAACTCAAACACTGAAAGTCCAATAATAGCCAGTAGCATGACTATGTGACCAGTACAAAAACAAATACTATAAAGTTTGAGTGGAACAATGGCTGCCATGTTGAAAACAACAGCCGGCAGGCCGGCCACAAACACAATGGACACAGCACCATAATGAGATAGAGAGGTCACATGCAGAGCACTGATGGTGACCTTCTGTCATTTAATGGAGGTGAGGAAAAATCCCATGGTAAAAACAGGTTTACTAAATTCCAGAATATCCACAAACAGCTGAGTAAAACTGAAATATTTAAGGTGATGTAGTCTAAATGTGACTGCCATTTCTACTTCTCTTGATCTACTTTTAGTGTGCAGTCTCATACTGTGACTACATCATACCCACACAGCAGCAACACTGAGACTGCACAGTTGCAAACTGGTGATATTACAGCAGGGAAGACAAATTAAGACCACACTTTTGCATACGTATGCACAGTAATACACATTGTACCTGCTGGGTCTGGGTAAGGAGGGTAAGGAAGGCAGGGCAGGTAAGCCACCAGCAGAGACAGAGTAGTGAACCAGCAGCAGGACTGACAGAGAGACCAGCACAGCAGAGTTGATGACCACCGCTCCCCCTACAAAGCCAAAAACAAACAGCAGCATACACCCGGGGCTCATGGCCCCCCCCAGTTCATGGCCCAGTGCCTTGCTGGGGACCAGACGTTGGCGCACAGAGATGGAGGGGGGTCACTGAAAATTCACCCTTCTGTTTTTGGCTAAAGCTCAGCCACAGCAAGTGACCTCTATAGCTGAGGTCCGAGATGCTGTATCCTTCTAGCTGGGAGTCAGCACTGTTTACTGCAGTTCAGCTGTGAGGCACACAGAGTGGGAGCAGATCAAAAGCAGAACCATTTCCCAGCAGCAGTCATAACAGTAATCCTGAGGGCACCAGCAGCAGCACAGGCAGCTGAGCGGTCGATCAGCCACAGAGAACAGGGAGAGTAGCAGCAGCTTCTCTCCTCCACCGTCCCCCTCTGGCAGGTGATTCTGTTTTCCTTCTTCCTCCACTCTTCCTATCCTCTGCTGAGCTACGACACGGCTGCCCCTGTGCAGACGAGAACACCGTGGCGTTCCCACTC
>NW_018128332.1:161561-168355 GCF_001952655.1 Monopterus albus
TTTCTTTCTCCCTCCCCTCTGCCTATCCTCTGCTGAGCTACGACACGGCTGCCGCTGTGCAGTCGAGAACACTGTGACGTTCTCCCTCTCCCACTAGCAGCAGCCACCACCTCCCTCTCTCTCTCTCTCTCTCTCTCTCTCTCTCTCTCTCTCTCTCTCTCTCTCTCTCTCTCTCTCTCTCTCTCTCTGAGGCAAGCTCATTCCATATGAATCTCTTCTCAGTCTGCAGCTTAGTGGCTGTAAAATGGGGAGACTAATCAAAAAGTGTGTGTATGCGAGTTAGGGATGTTGGCAGCATTTCGGCATTAACTGGAGATATAATGAAAGGGTGAGGGAAATACAATGGGCTGCCTAAATGCGCAGACACAGTCCAAGTGCAGTAAAATGCTACGCAGTACAGTGGCGTGCTACTAAACAACATTCAACCCACCTGTAGTTGCAATCAGTATTTTAACAGTAATATGAGCAGGATTCTGATATGTGTGAAAGTAAAAACAAGTTCCTACTAAATAGATGGAAATAGGGGAACACATTCCATCATCAAGGCCATTCCCACTGTCTCATTGCAGACAACCTTTTTGATGAGTTTCTTAATAAAAAGAATAGGGATCAGTGTGTGTATTACAGGTATGGTAACCAGTGCTGCTCCCAGAACATCTAACACCTGTTAAATATTCCCTTTTTTGTTAGCAAGAGTCCATAATGCTACTGCTAAACGCTAATACCAGCATGCTAACACATTCACAATGTCAGTAACAAACATGCCAATATGTAGCAGGTATGTTTACGATGTTCACCTTCTTAGCCTAGCATGTCAGCATTGTCAAGCTAAGCTAATCAGCTCTAAACACAAAATAAAACTGAAGCTGGAGGAACGCTCAACAACTGGACAAACTGAAATGTGGCATGCTACATCCCAAGTCAAACGATGACCAACATTATTACAATGTGTGGTGAACATGAACATCAGATCCAAACTTTAATGGCAATCCATTCCACAGTTGTCAAGACATTTCACTCTGGACCTATAATGCCCACCTCATGATTGAGCTACATGACAAATAAGGGGATCACCACCGTCATAAGGATTCATCCTCTGTGCCATGAATGCCTATACAAATTTGTATGGTAACATATTCATTAGGTGTCCAGATACTGTATTCCAGTCTGGACCAAAGTGGGGTACGGACTAACACTGAGCATACAGGTTGTGCAGCTGAAGCAATTATGACATGAACACAAGCATTTCAAAAAAGGAAAATAAAGCCAGCACCAAGGGCTGAGTCACTGGGTTTGTTTCAAACAAATTATACTACAAACCTAATGACAATGGAAACCAATGTTCCCATTAACTAGAGGAGGGTCTGACCTCCTGGCTCCATGCAGTATGCTGTTCAGTCATAACCTGCTCTCCAAATGAGCAATGAACCACAAAGACTTCTGTGCTCACTCACCTCAGCAGCCCCACAACAGGTAATCTGCACATTTACAAGCAGTTTATAAATGTCCATCTAAATGTTTCTTCATATATCCACAAATTCAAGACCACATCATGAAACATGCACCTACAGTCAGTATAGAATGTTTTCAGACCCTGTCAGGTTTTCCACATTATGTAAGGTTTCAGACTCATCTTAAAATGGATTCAATTCATTTTTTCCTCATCAATACACACAATACTCCAGTGAAATACTCCAAGTGAAAACAGGTTTGAGTGTATTAAAAAGACTGAAATACCCCATTTACATAACTATTCAGAATGACTGGTATGAAGTGAGTGGCTGGGTTGTATCACCGTGTTCTGGCTGATGTGCCTGTGCCTGTATCTGAGGGCTCTGCTGTTAGCGCTGCATGTTGGTGTTTACTGCGCTCCAGGTGCTCCATGTAGCTGTGGATCATCTGCAAAGTATATCACAAACACAGAGCCATGAAATTAGCAAGACTACTTTACAGTCACTTTGCAATCTGAATGGCACAAAGCATACTGATGTTAACATAGCACGTTTTATATCTTCCGTCTAATGTACATATCAGAATCTAATTTAACTGAAACATCCTCTGAATCCAAGGGGATTAAAGCATTCAACAAGCTACAATGTATTTGCTTGTAATTGATCAAAAGATACCTTTATACCTTAAACCAAGAGAAAGGGAAAATTGAGGTTAATATGTGCATGCACAGTTGTCACAGTCAGAGCCACAATAAATGTATTTGTATCCAGTGTGTAGTTGACAGCTTTTATTTCACTCTCATCCTCACTATTCAGCATTATTCTGATCAGTAGTTGGCTGCTGAAGCCTGAGAGATTTGTTTGTGCACTCTGGAATCTGTTAGTGATGCATAATGGATAACAGAGCGAGGTGGACCAAAGGCTCAGCAGAAACATAATTCATGTTCGGATACTTCATGTTTTGATCATCTTCAGTGTCTCTCCTTGGTTGTTTTATACCTCTCCCCAGATGTGCTTTCTCATGACAGTCTCTGGACTATAAAGATCACAAACTGAACTTCACATGCAGCTTTGGCTTCAACACTCATGTGCAGTGTACAAGTGCATTCATATACGTGTGTGTTTTTATTTCTAGATCGTATTGAATATGTAAAGGAATCAGAAAAGTGTTTAAACCAGACGTTTCCAGCAAAAGTCAACATGTATATTGTGCAAAATAAAATCACCTTTATTGGTTATTGTATTGTATAATCAGGCAAAAGGGCACTGTATGTGTGCAGCCACAAACTCAGAGCGGCTCACCTCAGTGTGTCTCTGATGAAGGGCACTGTACTCCTTCTTGAGCTCCGCTTCCCTCTCCTCCAGTCTGCTAACTGGATAAGAAAGGAAGCAATAACTCAAACTCCATATGATCAAACAAGCCATATAAATATACCAAGATTTCCTGATAACAATAAGGACGTTTGTGTGAAACCCCATTATTCAGTTACTATATATTACTTAACTAATAGCATCTCATAAATCCTGCCAAAACATGGATCAAACTGATTCATGATAAATCATTTGCCTTCTTGGAAATCCAGTATTTTTACCTCACAATATGAATCATTGAAAATAGTGACAGTGGTTACTTGCTGTAATTACATGTCAGAGTCAGAAGAGGGCCATCATGCATCAACAACCCCATGCTGAACTCCACCAGACACACAGCCTGGATGGGTTTATCTCTCTGCTCTGAATCACTGAGGCATCTATGAAGTCAGATACATATCATGACCACTAATGCTTCAACATCTGAGTCAGACACAACCATCCATTTTAGCCAATTCTGAGAACAACAATGATTTAAAATTCTGAATCCGCACAGGGTGAAACATCTAACTCTTTTTTTGGTTTCTGGCTGTGCTGGACAGTGAAAGTTCCCGGCATTGCCACATGTTGTGTAATCACCGGAGTCCTCAAGGGCAAGAATGGAAATGACACTATTTTTAAAACTTTCAGGTGGGGCCTGCTTGCTTGTAGTCAAAACAGTTCAACAGTCTGGTTGAGCGTGCTGTTTGAATGCCAGCCGTGCACATGCCCTCAAAGCATTTCTTGCAAACCACATCTACTGACATTCCCAGGACCTTCCAGACTCAGTCATAAACAGCCCCTTCACATAGATGTTTATCGAGGTTTGAGAACATTAAAATCTAACAACTATGTGATCAGTGAGGAGCAATAGTTCCGACAACAGCTGCACAGTGATGTGATTCAATGTGGGCATGTGAGGGCTGATAGAGGAACTAGTAGTGAAAGAGCGGAGCAGAAATAACCCACATAAAAACTTTGAATATCCAAGTAAACATGCATATCAGGGTTATGTGCAGCTTCGGGTAGTGGTGCTAAAATGTCATAGATAATACTTAGTAACAATATCTAACACATATTTTAGCATCACTTCCTGATGTCTAAGACACACACATTTGCATTTGATTATCATCATCATCACACATTTTGCTTGATACATGACTGAAACAAACAGATCATTGAAACTACAGCTACATCCTTCCTCCTCAGTCCTATCATTCTACACTGTAAGCCAATCAATCAATCAACACAAAATGACTTAAAAACTGAAAAGAGACAGTAATAAAATAAGAAAATTAAAAAACTGAAAATTGACATGACAGTGTGTTTGCATTCTCCAAACTATATTGATGTTCATACAGTAAGACTGACTGACTGACTGACTGACTGACATGTCAAACAGCTGCACTGTTCCCAAAGTGGTCCACAGCAAAGTTGGGAAGTAACGAAGTACACATACTACTCCTTACTTTTGTACTTTGAGTACATTTCCGAGCCTGCACTTTTTACTTTTACTCAAGTAAAAAGTTTGAACCACCAGGCCTATTTTATTTATTTATTTTTTATAAACATGGGCATCTGAACTTCTACTTGAGTAACAAATGTGTGTATTTTTGCCATTTCTGGTCCACAAATATAATTACAGACAAATGAAACTGAAAAAGCAGAAAGGGGAAGAGTCATATTGAAAGAAAAAAAAAATAAATAAAAATATACTGCGAGATCTCATATTTTCCTTTAGCATGAACAGGGCGTGTGTTACGGCCCTGCAGTGGAAAAACACAAGCAGTCATACATGTTCAACAGTGCAGTCATGCACACATCATGAGGGTTTTCATTTGATACCATGGAAAAGCTATCACACTGAGACCTTACTTCAAACACACATAATGATCAGTTCTTTTTACGTGTGTCTTTTAGGTATGAAACCAATCTTATTATCTAGAAACACAGATTGAATAAAAAGATCAAAATGACAAGCCATGGTCTCTTGTTACTGAACCTTTCTGGGCTTTGGACATGTTTGGTTTCTTCTGTTACAGCTCATCAGCAGACTTGGCAAGCAAACGGTTATAGCATGCTACAAATGGCCTTTATTCAATAGGGACATTGAAGTCCATCTGCCCTCTGGCACTTCAAGCTAACAGTCACAAGACCTGCAAACTGTCAATGCTGCTCACAGAGTATACAGCCTGTGTGTGTGTGTGTGTGTGTGTGCTAGACTTTCCAAAAACAGAGCTAGTACAGTAAAACCAAAGTAAAAAGACAGCTGTGCACTGTCCTGAACTTACTGTGATCTGCATAGTTTTTAGTTTTTAGTTGTAGCTGGCGTGTGTGAGACTCCAACTTCACCAGTCGACACTGAAGATCCTTCTTCTCTCCTTCCTGGGAGTCTTCAAAGGCAATGTAGCTCTGCAGATAAAGACAGAAAAAACAGACAGTTATCATCACAGCACTGAGCCTGAGCCATGATTGCTATAAAGTACTGAACTTCCAGTGAGGGGTGGATGATTTGTTTATGGCAGCATCAAGACACAGAAATGTCGCACATACATGTAAGCAGTCAGTTTCTTTTAGCCAGTCTGGCATGAGCTGTGAATGACCTCACAATCATCACAGTCTATGGCATCAAACCTTTTCAAAGTGCATGAAAAAAGTACAGGCTGAAATAGAGATGATGTGGACTAAATCCTGTATGTGTGTGCATGACCCACTCGTGCTAACAGTGTTGATGCCAATGGAAAATGCAACACAAAGTGTCTGTCTTCTGTCCATTGTGATAGTCATCTAACCTCTCTGAACAACAGGCGCACAGTGCCAGCTTCATCAAAAAGAAAAAAAAAAAAACAAACAAACACTACAGCTACAGTCTTTGTGCGTGTGTGTATCTGAGTATGACATGCACACAGTTTCCAGGGTTAGTTAGTAACAGTTCATATCAGTTTCAAACCTTATTCACAGCAGCTGTTGTCACCAGCCTCAGTTCTTCCTCAGGCTGGATGAATACACATTACATTATGGGTGCACTCTGAAGACACATGTTCACAATACATCATAGAATCATAGAATATTGTCAACCTGTAACTTTACTGCTCCCAGCATGGCATCTCAGTGGTCAGTCTGACACTTGGGCCCCTGAAGCAGCTTAGTTAACCGTATCAAGCCACAAACCCACCATGCTGCCTGAATCAAATCCATTTCAATCTGGGTCAACCACTGCTCTCTGATTTTCTTCGTGAACAGATTAGATCGGTCAAAACTTTAAGTTCTAATGGGAAAGTTTGTCTCTGAAGGGACAAAAACAAGTCCACAAACATGAACAATCTTTTTCCCCCAAGAAGTCTCTGAAGGGACAAAAACAAGCCCGCAAACATGAACAATCTTTTTCCCCCAAGATCAGTGTCTCAGATTAGGATATCTGTCAATACCATGTACCTGTCTGATATCAAAACCCTGCTTTCCCTGTATTTAAAGCCTGTACATGCATCTTAAGAACTGAGATATGGGGTGTAATGCAGCAGTTCCCATGTAAATCTACTAAGAGAAGACTACAGATGGGAGGGATCATGAAAAAGGGGATAGCACCCTAATCTGCAAATGTACACAGTTACAGTAATGGTCTTAGTGTCTGATTATGTTAAAATGCTGACAGCACAGGGATTTTGCAGAAAATGCTAAATCTTTCTTAAAACTACATGTTAACCTAACAGTAAGCTAGTTTATTAAAGTGTGAAGCAGTGTATGAACGACACATGCCGACAGCCCCTCCTACAATATCACCACAATCATTAAAACCACCACATCTCTCACCCTGCTGCTCATCAATCGAGTGAGCTGGACATTGAATGTGGAGTGCCTCAGGGTTCTGTTTTGGGACCTAAATTATTTATATTATACATTAATGATATATGCAAGGTTTCTGATTTAGTGAAAGTGGTTTTGTTTGCTGATGACACTACCATATGGGCATCGGGTGAAAACCTACAGCAACTC
>NW_018128332.1:168620-190787 GCF_001952655.1 Monopterus albus
TAAGACTGCAGTGTTTATGTATAAAGCCAGGAGCAATTTATTACCTGGTGGAATTCAAAAACTATTTAATGAAAGGGATGGGGGATACAATTTAAGGGGTCAGTTAAATTTAAAAATTCATGCTATACGTACAACCAAAAAAAGATTTTGTATTTCCATAAGTGGGGTAAAACTATGGAATAATTTAAGTGTGGACATAAAAAATAGTAATAGAATTGACAAATTTAAACATAAATATAAAGGCATGTGTCAATCAAGATATATGCATGATCAGGCTCAATGATTAATTAGATGGAACATTGTGGGTGTGGTGTATGAATGTTAACACTATGTAATAATTCTTTAGTATATTGTGTGGTGTAGAAGAAAATTATTTAAGAATGTAATTATGTAAGAATGTTAACACTCTGTTATAATTCTTTAGTATATTACTTGTGTGGTGTAGAAGAGAATTATCTATGTAGAGATACTGCTTGCAAACCAGTGATGGTAAGATGATGTCATGGGGTAGGACTGGATAAGTCTGACTTCTTCCTACTCCATTCAAGCATGTACTAGGAATAAGCACATTGATATTGGATTAGCATTTGTTGGATATGTGTATAATTATGTGTTTTGACATATCAACTGTCTTTACATGCTTGAAAGAATAAATAAATCAAATCAAAATCAAATCATCATATGACCCAGGAAGGAAGCTTGTGCATATGACAGTGCTCCAGAGAATGAGTGTTCCAGCATTTTAACATGCACTCCTGCGCCCACACTGCATGTATAATGCTGGCTTTGTCCTTGAATGCCAACACACACTCTCACAAACACATGCGGCTGTAGCACAAGTGCGTGCACACCCATATAAACAGGGCTCCACTGTATTGGCACTCAATTGACAGAGAGTGACATCAACTCCTTTTAATTTTTTAGGCTTTGGGTTGCCACTGGGACATTTGGGGAAACTGGCGTGCGTAAGGCCAGGGCCACCAAGCACAACAAGCTGACTGAAGACCCACTGCACTGCAAGCAGTGTGAAAACATTACAGTGACATGGTTAATAATACAGACATTATAAAGATACAACTAATTTGGTGAGAACATAGCAACATAGAAGTTCTGGATATCATTACAACACTGTTTATCAACACCTGCTGACAAACATGCTGGCAACTGTAGTGGTCAAATAAGAAACAAGACTGTACTTGGGCACAGTAGTTCATCCATTATCTATACCACTTGTCCCATAGAGGGTCCCAGGGGTGCTGATGCTAATGACTGCACCACTGTGAAGCCTACAGGCACAGAGGTGATTTGAGCTGAATGCTAAGGTACTAACAATAACAAGGCTACCATGCCAGTGTTTAGCAGGTACAATGCTTCCTTCTTAGCTTAGCTTGTTAGCATGATCATTAAAGTTGCACTAAATTGAGCTGATGACAGTGCATGAACAGTTCACAGACCACTCAAGTGGCTTAGATTCAATTTCTGGGCAACATAAATATGAGAACCAAATTTCACAGGTATCCAGCCAATAGTTGTCAAGACATTTTATTCAAAACCACAAATGTCAACTTCATTCTGGCACAAGAAGAAAAGTTGACGAATAGTAATTTGGATAGTTGTCCAGATATTTCAGTCTGGACCCAAGTGGTGGACTGACAGAGCGACGCAGCCATTCAGAGCCACAAAAAACTTCAGTCAGGGCTCCATCGTTGTAATAATAAGAGATTGTTTTACTCATGTTTTGTGAGGCTACACTACAGCATGTTAGCACAAAGCAACACTTGCTGTGTCTCCTAGAGTTCATGTTCCTACTTCATGACCGATCAGATGACATTATGCGTGACTAGGCTGTGGTCTTTAACAGGTTAGCAGACAATCTTGACTGGATGAAAGAACTGAGGGAAGTGCTGTTTTTCCACAAGAATTTCCTGCCTTGCCTTTTCCTCTCCTCTGCTCGAACAAACAACTGAGGGGGTATTCCTCTGGGCTTGGAGCAGTGAAAAGCATGACTTGGCTTATACAGTGTGTTTGTTTGCAAGATTACCCTTTGATTCCACAGTGACTTGCCGCCCAAAATGAGCAGCTTAGTAACCGAGTCGGTGCCAGTCTACTCAAGTGCCTCCTTTGCAGTTCCTTTTGAGTTGAGGGAAGCGTTGCCCTTTAAACAGCAGACATGTTTGGAGGTTTTTCATTGTTGTTACAGACTATGTGAAATACAACTGGCATGAATTTAGTCAAAGTGCCTGACACAACAAAGCTCTTGAAGGGCCTGAAAACCTGTTTTCTCATCAGCCGCTGACAATAAATGATGGAGTCCTGTCAAATGCAGGGCCATTTTATTAATTTCACATGACATATTTGCATTTATATCCATGCTCTTCTTATTGCTTTTACATGAGCAGGCCTCACAATCCCCTGAACCAATGAGAATTTTAACAATATGTGAATGAGAATCTGATGACAGCTGTGGTGGTGTCTGCTTGGGCTGCCTGTAGTGTCAATCATGTCTGATCAAGCCTCACTAATCAGATACACCATCCATAATGTCACTGGTTTGTTGAGTTTTAGTGTCAAACTCTTAATAAACAGTGACTAAGCAAGTGTTTTCCAAAAAAGTAACATTTTGTTTGCTTATTCAGTCACGACAATTTGATGTTACAGAAAACATCTTAGTAACTGAGGACAAGGTTCTGAGGGAGATGAAAATATAACAGCTTTAAGTTTTTCTAGGTTTTCACTTGATTATCTCTTTAATTCACCCCACTCCAGTAGAAGTGTTTGTAGACACATGCAATTGCCGCTAATTGAAAGCCTGATTAGATGTATAAGCTTATTCCTTGATCAATACTTCCTGATCTAAATTTGAAAAAAGTATGGTTTTATACCAGTCCCAGAGATGTGAAATTGACACCATTATAAAAAAAAAATTCAAAACAACAGTTGGTGTAGTGACCTGCTCTGTTCATCAACCTCATCCTGGCACTGTCATGACTACTTCCTATATACACAACACATCACAAACTGACTGTTCATTCAAGTTCCTGCTCTGACATGCACAGTAGCTAAACTCCTATAAAGAGGATATCATCTATGGCATCATCTCAGTATAAGAATATAACCGATCACACCAACATAAAGCTAAGTGGCTGCCTGCCTGAGTGAAGCACTACTTTCACACAGGACAAAGTATTTTACACACAGCAGCCAGAGGGAACGAGACTAAAAAGCCCATAACATACTTATGGAACATCCCTCGGGTGCGAGTCTAAAAGCTTGTTACAACATGACCCTAATTATTAACATGCCGCTTTATGACCTGTCGTGCCCGTCATTCAAGACTGAACTGTCAAGTTGAATGCTAACCACTAGAAAAACCACTGAGGACGAAGCCATAAAACTGCACATGCACACACATCATACTGTGATTTGCACATAAAAACAATAATAATTGTGTTATTTTAATCTTCAAACACTTACGTTGCAGTAAGGGTTTGTCTAGAATACTGTCTAAACCATACTGACCACCACTAACTTTGGTGGGATTAAAGGCATACAGACTGGTAACATAATAAACCAGATTAAGTGCAAACCCCTGCAGCAGTTCAGCGTTGTTTAAGGTGCCTGAATGAGGGCTGCTTGTGAGTGCTCTACCCAAATGTGAGGACCACAGATGATTAAGAGTGCTAATGATTTGAGCTATAAAAAGCACAAAAAGACAACACACACAAACATAGCACTGATATTCAGGAAATAGCTTTGATTTTATGTTGCATTTTCATACAAGTCTTTTAAGTATTTCTTGACTTTCCTGCCCAAAGTAGGATGAGATAATCAACCCAACATTAGCAGCCTTATTGTATGAGCATGACATAATACACAGACAAGTCAAACAGCATGTTTCATGGTGACTTACTTTATATTATAACCTTGACAACAAATTATTTTTAGACATGTGACTAAGCAGCCAGATAATCAGCTGACTGTAGCAGCTTTCAGAAAGCAGTCATTTCAAAACAAAAGCACACTTAATATTTAACTAACCTTAAGGTTCCACATTCTAACACTGTACAAATTAATAGCTTAAATTTCTGTGATACCAATTGTGACAGTTACACTGTATTATGGCAAAGTGTAGGTGCTACAGAGAATACCACCACCTAAATACAAAGGAGCTTGATCTGGTTCCTATTGCAAACACTATGTGCATCACATACATTTTGCAACCAATCTCACCAACATAAATCATAACAGTTACTTTGAGAAACATTTGTTAAAGTATTGCACAGGAAATACCCCGCAACTTGGATCATTGGTAGTTACAGCAAACAACTGGTATTTGTTTTTTTTTGTTTTGTTTTTTTAACAAAATAGCAAAGCAAATCACACAGCACTGTAGCTCTTGTGTGCCATGTCTGCACATTCAGGATTTATGGCAGGTCTCTTGGTACAGAGAAAATGTGATGTTGCAAGAGGCACTGCCAAAATATCATGACTGTAAGAAGAGAGACTAAATGACAAAAACGCAAAACAATGGCATTGCAATGATATTAAAAAAAATAAAGTAACTGGAAGCTGAATTCACACCCACAAGTCATCTGACCATAAGAACATACAACTACTGTTAACCTACACACCGAAAATTAAGTTTAACTTCGTTCCTAGTGTCAGAAAATGTGTTAGTGTCTGCAAACAGACTGAAGAGCCTGCCAGTAAGTGGATTAACACTGGGCTGGGTCAAATGACAGGGCTCATGCTTTTGCTTCAGTCATTAGACATGACGCTGAACCAGATCACTGACAATTCACATTTGGGTTTGCTGTGAGCAGAAGACCAAAGACTGGTTTGCATATGTCTCCCGCGGCTCAACACTTGTTGTCCCAACAGAGGTATCGATGCTGACATCAACTTTCAGCTGCAATACAATTTGCTGCTCAGCACTGTTTATGTTTCTGTCCTAACACACGGTCAGTTGTGGCCTGAAAGTCGAGCGACTCGTCATTTCTGCCACACACCCAACCAAGCTATGATTCTTTTAACATTTCAACATACAGAGTTTCGCCTGTTATTCCCCGAATTTCCTTCCGCCAAAATGCCCGACAGCGGGCCGCAGCAAGTGTCAACAACCAGTTTATAAGTGTAATTCTTATCCAAGAGTGTGTTTTGTGGGGGTCTGTACGTGTGCCGAATCAAAGAATGGGTTTTTTATATTTTATAAAAAGTACTCACTCATAATTAAAAACATCCGATGTGTAGTTGATATGCATCGCAACACAGAATTGCCAGATTTTCCAATTGAGTTCACACTTAAATAAATAACGTGAGTCTTTAATCTATAATGTGGGTTATAATCTAGTTTCAGATTTGTATTGTGGCACCCACCTCTTCTGCGTGTTTTCTCAGTGCCTTCTCTCGCTCATACTGGGTGACAAGTTGCTCGTTGTCTTCCTTCAGCAGCTCCAGCTCCACTTCGTGCTCCTGGTTGACAGCGAACACCGAGTCCAAGTTCTCCAGCACGGCGACGACCAGCGGCATAAGATCCTTCACTACGTCCTCGTCGTATTTTTCGATTAGCCGTTCAAACTCACGGTATATTGAACTGGCCAAACCTGAGACCCGCTCGGACATCATGGTCGAGTTGGCCGAGTCGTCCTGATACAGCACTACGTCGTCCAGCTCCATTTTCTTGCCTCTACTTACACTTCTTTCCCAGCTAACGCTAACCGCAAGATGCGCTCTGGCAGTCCGCCTTGCTTTCAGCACAGCAAAGCTGTGCTCCTAAACATAGTTCGAATGTTGTTTATTGTACAGAGGAGACACTGTACTTCATAAGCAAAGTCCGTATTTCTTGTTTGTCTGGGAGGCTGGCTTTAAAAGCTTGCCAGCACTGACGCTAACAGTACAAAAAAGTCTTTACTTGGCTCCTGATTAGTTTCCCTGTCCAACAGATGAGCTCCTGATGCTGCCTTTACGTGCTGTCGGAAGGATTGAGAAGAACGCCTTTACCCTACTTATCAAACACTGCAGAGAATAATGGCTATGGGAATATTTAACTGCCAATTCAAAGTAAAACCAAAAATGTATTTGTAGTTATACATACATACATATGCATATGTGACGTGGGTAATTATTTATGGTCCAATATCTTTTCTCAGCCTTCGTCTGTAAATTAATTCAGCACCAGCTTGGTACCCATAACTCCCTACATATGTCGCATAAATAAAATTGTTATATAGGCCAAAAATTTTATTACTTACACAAGTTTATTGACATAAGCAGAAATGTGTTGTCAACTTTAATACTGTACAGAATATCGGCAGTGGAACTTCCCAGTGTCTGATCTTTGAAGCTGTAGCTTCCGAAGCTCCCTTGAACATGTCATGTGTTTATGATATCCCGCAGACGTCACACACTAAACAGATACGAGAAGGATGGAGTAAAAAACTTTTTAGCAATATATTAGAACCACTGTATTATTATTTACACCAATTCCCCCTGACTCACAAGGGTTTAGTCAAGAAAATGCTAATTGTTTATATTTTGAAAACTCTATTCGAAATGTAGTTTACTGGCTTTCAGTTCAACAGGTTACTGTCACAGAGATTTCTGTATCCCAAATAAAAATAAAAATAAGTGTTTCACCAAGACTTTTATTTACATCAAGGAGCCCAATGCGATAAGCAGAAATGTGCTGAGTCAGCTTTAATATTGTACAGAATATCGGCAGTGGAACTGGGAAGTTCCAGTGCCCGGTTATGCGGGCATCAGCTGATCCTTAAAGGGGGGGGGGAGATACAATACCCATGGCAAATAAACAGGTTTTCCCATGTTTAATTAGAATCTTTTTCCCTTACACCTATGTTTACGCTAAATATCACACACTATTACTATTACAATATCAGAGAAGCGCAGAACAAAACTTACTGTAAACACATTGCACTCTCCACAGTCTTTCTGTAGTTCTGCCGCCTTTTTCCTGTAATGCATAGGCAGCTTTTACCTCGATGTCTCAAACAGTAAACACAAGACAGAATACCATAGTTAATACACAGTGAAGACAATGCTACACTCCACCTTAGGAGCCAACAGTTGCCCTGATTTAATCACATTCTGGATCACACTGCTCCCCCACCAGATCACACACACACCGATACAAAATGTACAACACTGACATTATAGTAGAAACGCAGCACATCGCACATTCAAAGGTAATGGCATAAAGTTGCTCATGGAGCATCTCAGAGAGCTGAAATTAAACAAATTATTTGGATTTAATAATTAAAAGTGCAATTTAACAAAAGTCCTTTTGCTTCTCCACACAAGTCAGACTCATTTATGGCGCTAACAAAATCTCTATGGTTACACGTCCTCCATTACAATTACAGTCAAGTACAATTGTATATGTGTAAGAAGCCTAATAATCAGAATGTTTTTCAGGATAAAAATCGCATGGCTTACATATAAACAGAAGCAAGTTTAATGTACAGGATAAAGAGTCCACATCTAGGTGGTACATTTCAGATAGTGTTGTGCTGGCTGTTTAAAGACGACGGGCAGAGAGAGAAGGGCCTGTCTCTGGTCAGACTGTTGAGTGCGTGTAGCACAGCGTCGGGCATGTGATCTGAAAGCATACTGGGGCTGATCAAAATACTCCTGAACGCCATTGCACTAGACCACTCAACACGGTAGTTGACCTGGGAAAAACAGGATCTGAGGAGAGAGACAGAGAAAGAAGAAACTTGGTGGCAAGTCCAGCTGACAATTACCTTTCAAAGAGTCTTAGGCCTCTTACCATCTGGCAGTGACACATCTGGAGTTCAGATTGTGCCCTAATGCACAGCACACAAGATCAGCATCTAAAACAATAGGTTTCTAGAAAAGTTTAACTTGTCTACTTTGTATTCACTGCAGACATTTTGTGCCTGAAACAGTTTGTTGATGTAGCTGATGAAATACTGTACAACAGGGCTGGAACTAACAATTATTTTCATTATTGAGTCATCTGCCAATTTTCTTCTGAGTCACAAATTAATCATTTGGTCCAAAAAATGTTCATCTGCCAATTTTCTTCTGAACAAATTAATCATTTGGTCCAAAAAATGTCAACTGGGAAAAATGTCATAAGTTCCTAAAGTCCAGGATGATGTCTTCACACGTCTTGTTTTGTCTAACCAACAGTCCAAAACCAACATTTCAGTTCAGTTTCATAAAGGTCAAAGACAACTTGAAATTATTTGTGTGACAACATGGAGCCGTTGATTTAGCCATTTAAAAAAAAAAAAAAAAAAAAACTCAAATGACTCAAATCTGATTTTGTTCCCTCCAAGTGAACAAACCATTTTTTTCAAACCAGATCTGAGCCACTTCCATATATGTTCCTAGATCTGATTCATATCCAGTATAAACAGTCAGAAAGGCCAGATTGGAATTCATGTGGTTTGTTCGATGTCTCAGTCCTCTGATTGTGCGCATACTGCCTGTCATCTTCATTCAGTGTCAGGTTTCACAGACCAGTAAAAGTAAACATGGATCAGAGCAACAGGGCCAGTGAAGAGACTTTTACTTTTACTTTCACTTTTGATAAACATTTATGGAGAAGCTTCGGATCAAGCCAAAGTAGAAGGAACAGACTGTAACCAAGCAGTTTTTGAGGAACTTACCCAATTTGACTGTCACACAAACTATGTTGCTGTAGTTATTCCTGTGCGCACACGGCTCACATTTCAGATAAATCTGCGCATTTGTGGCAGTTCAGGACCTCAAAGGTGTTCAAGCCGGAGCTGGATACATACAGTATCACTTGCAACCATGAATGCATGTATACAATCAACACAAAAAGATCAAAAGTAAAGCCTGTAATGTGAACGTAGCTTAACTGTTGCATCTGTACTGTACTGAAAAAAGATGAAATGGCAGTTGGAATGGAAGCACTGAAAGAAGCTAAAGCTTCAGATGAAGTGTAAGCACAGGGCGAAGCTGACGGTTCAAGTTCAAGCACTGAAAGGAATTGAAATGTCAGTTTTATTTGTTCAGACAGGAAGAGTTAAAAAGGATTAAAATGTCAGTCGATGTCGGAGTAATGAGAAGGGTTGACATGTCAGTTGAACAGAAAGAGATGAATGCAGCGTGAAATGCCATTTGGTCATTAACTGCACTGTTTGCTCCTTGTGATGACATAGTTATTCACATTATTCTGCCAGCTGGAAAATGTTGAGGCTTCCCTGATAGTTACAATAAATCTGCTGTGGGGAAAAAAAAAAAAAAAATCAGCACAAGAATCAATATTTGCAAACACACCTCCGTGGCGGCCCCGCTTCTGTAATATGCAGAACACGTCCAGGCAGGAACAGAGGATCTGCCAGGTGGGCAGCCGTGTGGGCAGGCGAGTCGTCTGAGGCAAGACTCTGATAGGATGATGAAGGATGAATTATCAGTGACCCCTCCCCCAGCAGCGGCTGGCCAAGCTGCTCCTGCCTCCTGTTGTCCATCTCAGTGGGGCTGTCGTCTGGGTGTCCTCCAAACAGCTCGTACCAACATCCCTGCAGCAGGATGCGGTACTGCAGCACAGACAGAAATATGGCTACAAATACTGCCTGGGTCTTATGATACTGATAGTTGGTGTCAATGGCTCAAAATCATGCCAACGTCACCGTTTTGAATGGTTCGTACCTTGGGCTTGTTGCAGTTTGAAACCATCTTAAGAATCTTTCTCTTCAGGTCCTCCATATTGGGAATGCTCAGTCTGTAACAAAGGAATGACAGTAGAGTGTTTAAAGGTACACTAACTCAGATTTTATACATTGTTTGATTAAAACAAATGGAAATGGGACAGTATATGATGTCTCTCCACTCTAATACCCCGCTCCATGACAGCCAGCCACATAGTGCTCTTCTGTTGTTACTCCAGCTTTCCTAAAGTGTGTTGTCAAAATCAGGTCAGTGACTCGGCCCCACCTGCCACCTAGTGAAGCCTATAAGAAGTGTTTTTCAAACTGCTAGTGGTCATTTCAAACAGCAAGCCACAAAGGACCTAGCAACATCTAAGGGCAGAGACACACCAAGCTGATGTGAAAGAACTAGCAGCGACGAAGGTCGACTGACGCTTTGCCTCCATTCGGCTCTGTCTGGGCCAGCCAGGTTGAAAAGGTGACACTGGAACACAGAGCACAGACTGGGGGCTGCATTTTGTACAGTTTGTTGTGACTTTGTGTCACTGCTAAGAAACAGGATGTGATGGGAGGGGCAAAAAGAAGTTAGGAGGAGTTTGTTTTCAGTCTCATTAGACCCTCTAGGCTGAAAAGGTAGGGCTTTAAAGAAAGAACAGTGCAAAGGAAAAACTTATTTAATAAGAAAAGACAAAAAGACTGTAATAACAGTCTCCATCACACAGTAGTCTATAATAGTCCATACACCACCACAGGACACTGATATTTGCCTTTTGAAGACAAGAGACCGGTGTGCTGTTAACACACAAATGTATTCAGTGACCCACAGTGAATACTAGGCTAAACTGCTACAAGGAACTAACCAGTACCAACATACAATATAATACATTTTTATTCACGATTAATTTAAAACAAATGTTCTTATACCTGTGAAAAATATGTCTGTCTTACCTGGGAACCAGATCCTTTCCCAGCACAACTGAGACCACAAAGTCCTTGGAGTAATCTGCTAAGGCTTTACTGCACATAGAGAAAATACAGAAAGCATAGTTGGAAGAATGGATGAAGTCTCCAGTGTTTAATAGCATGTTACGTTATACATTTTAAAATCAGACCTGTAAAACAAAACAGGCGATAAGGTTAACTTGGCTTTTAACCCATATTGTTGCCTTTCAAATGTAGTGGTGGTGCTTAATGCCGCTATCCTTATCCTTCACCTGCAGTCTTGTTTTGTTAAAAAAAAAAAAAAACTGGACTAGGTTTTTAGGTTGAAGACGTTTCACCTCTCATCCAAGAGGCAAGTTCTTCAGCTTACTATGACCTGGATGACTGACAATCTGCACGGACAAGTCTTATTTCATGTTTGTCTACCTGCTGGATTTTTGACTTTGCTTTTATTGTCATGTGACCTGAAAGTGACCTGCTCTCATTGGACAACTGTATAAATAAAGTTTAAATGAAATGTCCAATCATAATATATATTCTCAAATACACTCGCCCCGTTTACTCACAGTTATTACATCAGTCTGTTACCAGACAGGTGCAGGCCTCCTGTCTCCTGTTTGCTCTTGCCAAAGAAAGCATCCCTTACCTCAGGAGTCCCCCTGGTGGAGAGAATGAGTAGCACTGCAGGGTGGGGAAGGAGCTGCGCAACAGGATGGCCAGCAGTGACGCTGTGCCAGCGCCCAGACTGTGACCAGTGATCACCAGTTTATACTCCTATAAACACACAAACAATTAAACACACTGCATACATAGAGGATTCTTCTTGATCCATTTCTTGACAATAATTTGCCCACAATATTACAATATAATAATAAGACTGTTTGGAAAAACAAAACGGCAAAAACCTTCAGCCAAGGGAAATCAGCCACAAGTTAAATGTTTCTGTCCAAATGTAGGTAAATCTTAAACAAATTTTGAGAGAACTGCGAAAATAAATGTGAATAACACAGTTCCCGTGCATATATTAGCCCATACTGTACATACTGTAACAGGGAGACAATTGCATTACTTATAGTTCATTCGTCTCAGAGTAAAACCTTGGCTATTCTGTCTCTCTGAGAAGGGGCTAATGGAAGTGTGTGTATAGAAAGCACAGCTATTTAAATTGAACAAATGCAAATCAGTATCATGTTTACCAGGCTCAGCTGTGCCATCACTGTAAATCTGTCCCATAGATAACATCTTATTCCCTCCAAATAGGATTTGCCAGCAGAGATCTAACTGAAATAAAATACAGCGATGTCCTCTATGGATGAAATGTAGATCCCAGCCTCAGTTCCACTTCTTACCGGTGCAATGGAGAAAGCCTGGTTAAGGATACCATCGTTGACCAGCTTCTTGTAGATGTACCCCGCTGCCTGGTATATGCCCTACGTTAATCAGGGGCATAGAAGCATTAATCTCTGCTGAAATACACACTTTCACATTACAAGTCTTCATGTTAAGACAGCTGTGGCCAAGACAGTTGAAACAGTGTTTACATTTATACTGACCTTGTGAGCGTAGCAAGGTCCAGATACTCCTTCTATAGGCAGGTTCTCACACTCAGCAGACAGGTCTGTCAGGACATCCTGCAGGACACACACTGAGTGAGGTACACAACAAGCTGGGGAACTGATTACTCCTACATCAGCCTTCATGTCAAAGGTGAAAGGTAAAGACTGTAGAGGATCATGTTCAAACTCAGTGATGGAACAATTGTTTCAGACTTGTGGACATCAGAGAAAAATGATAGTATCTTTCATCCATGTAACCACAAGCTCTCTCTCACCTTCATGCGTAGAGATGCCTTGATACACTCTCTCACACACACACACACACACACCCCTTCGCTTACTCACCACACTCTCACTTCCCTCTCATGCTTCTATTTCCACATGACTGCTATTTTAATTTCTCTTGACATCAGATGTGGACCAAGTGCCACCTATATTTATCAGTCAGTTCTGTTGGTCACTCTCACACATTTACACAAATAGAGAAGGGATTCTGAACATTAAAAAGAAATACAGGGACAGACAGCTAGCTTTACAAATACACAGCTCTTGTCCAGAAATAGAAACAGTACTGTGTTTTTTATCATCTCTTATTCACACTGTGCTTGGTTGGAGCTCCAACTCACCCTCAGTGACAGTGTTCCTCTGACAGCCACCACAATAGCCTCTCTCTTATGATCCAGAGCCACGAAGAAGGGGATCTCATAGATCTGTATATAACAAACAGGATATCGATGAACATAAAACATGTCAGTTTGCATGTTAGCACCAGTAGTAGAGGAAACATTCACATCCTTTACTGTAGTAAAAGTAGCTTACTCTTACATGTCCTGCATTAAAATGTTAAGTACAAGTAAGTAGGTCCATTATCACAAAAATGTACTTAAAAGTACTAAAAGGCTACACAGTGCAGAAAAAGATGTCCTATACTGTTATACTATAATATTATTACACTAATAGCCTGTCACTCACACAGGACTTGGTTGTTGTAGCTGCGTGAGGTGGAGCTCTACTGAGCTATGTTGTGTCCAAGTGCAACTGATCATTTTCATTAGGGATAATCTGCTGATTATTTTCTCCATTAAATCGATTGACCAGATTGTAAAACTCCTGACAATAGTGAGAAATGTTGCCACACTGCTCTAAATGATTATCAAAATAGTTGCTAAATTATTGTAGCTGCGCTGTCACGTACACAGACACACTCAGGAGAGCCCGGAAAGTTTGTGCGTGTGTTTTTCCTGGGGCACATTGGGATCAGTGTGAGTCCTTCTGTAAGTCAGAGATTAGCAAAGGGGAAAATTATTTTGATAGTGCAGTCCAGCTCAGTCAACTGGCACAGTAATACGCAATAAATAAATAAAAAAAAAAGACCTTTTTGTTTTCATTCCATGGAGGGTCACTGTAGCTGATAATAACAGTAATTATGTAATACTGTATACCGTAATACCATGAAACTGTGATATTGTCCACTGCCTGTGTGCGTGAGGTGACCATTGCGGAGTCTGACAGGCAGACGGGGAGAAAGGTGCATATGTTTTTTCTTCAATACTGGTAATAAGCAAATGCACTTGGCATAATAACCATCGATTCTAATACCATGGTAAACCGGGATACCGCAGCAACCCTACTATGAACACAGATGAGTATTCTTCACAGGAGCTAGTGAGGTTCGTACCTCGTTGTGAAAGCTGACGTGGATGAAGTCTCTGTACTGTAACCCAGTGGTATGCAGGATGGATGAGAAGTGACAGCCGAGGTGGTCTCCTCCGACTATGTCATACTCTGCTGAACGACTCCGACAGCTGACGCAAACACACACACACTTCAGTCAGATTCCAGTTTCCTAACAAACTGCATCTGAACTAAACTAAAATACATGCAACCTGGGACAGGTTTTGACCTTGATCTCTTGAGATTTTATCTGACAAAAGAGAGATTCTGCCAACAATGATGCAATTTTGTGGCTGAGTACTGGAAATGACTACAGGGGGAAGCACTGAGCAAACTGCTGCTTGGCACACCAAAACGAGTACCGGGCTGGGGCTAGCTTTTATTATAATGCACACTGGCTGACAAAAAAATAAAATAAAAACAAAGGCTCGACTATAAGAGCCTCAGTCGACTTACAGGTCTCTCAACTAATGACTCAACTATTCAACTATTAGGGAGAAGCCCTAGTCTTAAAGTTCCTGTATAGCTTGTGCTCTACTGTGCATGTAATGCTAATACTTAAGAAGTGAGGACACTGATGTTTAACCAATCACAGGCAACAGCCCTTCCAGCACCCACACCCTCCCCTCTAGTGTTCCTGGAACTTGATTTAGTACTATCAAAGGTGCCAAAAATTTGCTCCAGGAAGTCACCCTAGAGGGGGCGGAGGACAGCGGAAACACAAGAGGAACCCATAACAAGGGGTATACTTTGTTATGGGTCAGCAGGCTCCTACAGTGGAAAAAAACTGCAGCTGTCCCAGATAAAGCGTTCATCTTACCAGTCTCCACTGAGTTTGCAGGGCCCAGTAAATGGATTGGAGTAAATGTACAGTGGCCAACCATAGGCTGCTGCGGCAAACTGCATACAGTGGGCTGCTTTCTCCAACTCAGACTCCAAATCTGCTGCCTTTAAACAGAAGGCACAATTAAGAAGAATATGTTTAAACATTAGGACTAGAGATACACATTTTCAATATATTTCCTGACCAATAGCTGACACTAGTTAACAGACATGATTAAAATGCTATTTCAAATGATGTCTGTGACCCATTTAAAAAAAAAAAAAACTTTTTTCCATAAGCGGCTTTTTTATGTGCAAACACAGCATAAACAACAGAACACACATCGTCACATCACACACCTGTAGAACTGAACAGAATAAAACAGCCTACTAAAATAACTTCTGTGTGCTGCTGACCTGAGGCAGCTTACGTTAGTTTAGGAGTGTGTGATATCGTATTATATCGTATTAGATGCTGGATAAAACTGTTACCCCCTTTCAAAGTACACCAAGCCCGATGGGACCCACTGGTTACGCAAGGGTTCGGACATAAATTTGAAATTATGTTTGGGTCTGTGTTGGGTTCGTACTTGTAGGTCAAACTTTAGACTAGACGGCTGGAGCACTCAAATGTCTGCTTCATTTAATGATAAGGGAAAACATTATACACTATGAGCTTGTGTAGTGGTCAAAAACAAACAAGGTACCAGTCCAGAGGTAATATGTAATAGAATAGTGTGTAGTTCATATATAGATATTATTTGTAGTAGTCATGTAAAGGTGAGCTAAGTGTTTATATAAGCTTGGAGAGATCTGATTCTCTTCTCTTCTCTTGCTCAAGCAAGAATATCTTGGCTTGTGTCCTCTTTGTTTAATTTAGGGGTTAACATTCAAAGATAAGTCCTCCTTAAATGGGCAATGAGCATAACTTTAACCTTACGTGAACTGTTCGTGTGCAGAAGTTCCTGAACTGGACATCTCAGACATTTCCCAGAAGGAGGGGAGTGTACAGGGGGTGTAACAGGGAAAAGATAAAAGTTAGGACAGCTGTGGGTTAGAGAAGGATGATGGTGCTACAGTCGTGAGTGTGCGTTTGGACCCGACCGGGTGGAGAGGGGATCGGAGCCGACTCTGGACTCTGACAGACATGACTGTACCTTGTGGCCACAGTGACAATCTTCTTATTTAATACCGTAATTATTCCTTTGCACAAGGGGAGATATTGTTCCTCTGTTCCCTATCTACCAGATTGCTGGAGTGTCTCATAAACTTATTGAATTGCTCAGAATTATTGTAATATTAAATGATTATTCAAAATGGGATGATTTGCCTGAATTAATTTAGTTCACATCAGACCCTAACTACTGCGCTTGTCAGGTCCAGGTCAGGTTTGGACGCCACACTCTCGGACACGGGTCGGGTTCAGACAGAAAAATGAGGCCCAGTCCATTATGCTGAAGAGTAAAATGCAGAAGTGCTGGTACTGTGTATACCAGCCCACTTCGGGCACTGAGGTTAACAAAAACACACACTGAAATCTCCAGTGCTGAGAGCACTGTAACAAAAACCTTTTCCCCTTCTCTCGGCTTAATAATAAAATCCCCCAACAGCTTAACAAAAGAGAAACTTGTAGCCTACTAGTTTTTGTTCAGAAATAGCAACATGCTGTGGGGTTTGTCTGTTTACTATGAGTCCTGTGGTGGAGAATACCCAGTCCATGTCCCAGCCCAGGAATGCAAAGACAGCACCACACTAGCTAGCCTGGGGAAGCCAGTCCGCTGGGGAAGTGTGTCTGATTAGCTTTCGTCCATGTGCCCATGAGTTGATATATAGGCCCTATAACCTATTTTTCAACAAACTGTTTAAATAGACTTAACTATTTAACTGGTGGTATTATTCGGTTAAGAGTGTGCATCCCTAATTAGGACTGACGTGAAATTGACTGAGTAGCCTGACAGGCTCTAGTACTTACAATGGGAGAGGAAGGACTGTGACTGACTATGACACTGGGGTCTCTGCTTTGCTCCATCTTATCCTGCTCTTGGTGCAGCAGGGCCAAACCAGCTGCTATGTCACTGGGAACCAGGTCAGTGTCCTGCAAAACACACAATGTACCAGAGTGCCTCTCATACTGTGTTTTGTGTCAGTGTAACACAACTGAAAGGTCTCTCATTTTTCACACTATCCAAATGTTTAAACTCCCATTACAATCCGTTTTCTTTTAATATTCTACAATCTATTAATATAATTAGGTTTATACAAAGCCACTAGCTGTCAGATGTAAAGAATGGCACAGACAAAATGAAAGAGGGAACCCTTACGGAGAAAAATCCACTGAAAAGCTTTGCAATGCTGGAAAATGCTGCTCGGTGGCTCTCGTCCTGTGGCAGACAACAGCACAGGAGACGCAGCCGGCTCTCCCACACCTTAGCAGTCGAGGAGCGAGCTGTGGAGAAGAACTGGGACACCCCGCTGCTTTCCAGGTCTTGCACTCCCTGTGACTCTGCGGCAGTGGGCCGAGGACGGGGGTTGCCCAGCGGATCAAACACAAACACCACGCCCAACCCCGTAAAGAGCAGAATGATCCAGCTATCATGATCAAGACAGAAGGATTTTGGATTAAAACACCTCTTTGACTACTCTTAATATGATGAACTATGAAGCTGTAGCTCTAAGCAGCCCACCTGGCAACCACTGCTGCGATGACAGCACCCACTGTGGCAAGATCACAGCCTTTACTGTCATCAGACACCCAGACAGCTCCCAGACAAGCCCATGCAAACTCAGGGATGTACAGGAGAGCTCGCAGGTACACCAGAGCAGGGATAGAGCGTCGCGGCCTGGGGTTTGTAATGGTTCCTGAACAACAGCCACAGATATCACTGAAATTTACAAAAAATACACCTGCACCCTGCAGGTAAGTGTTCGATGGGCTGCAATACAGTGGAAGATTATGATCTTCCAAAGGGTGGCAGAGTAAACTAAAGGTCAGAATTTGTCTGACTTGTGTTTTTCAGAGTACCCTTAAGCACAGCACTGAAACATTCTGTAAAAGCAGCTACCGGTGCTAACAAAGAGCTGTCTCATGAAAGTGCCAACAAAATGTACAATCATGTAGAAACAGAGGCGTCTCCTTCATTACTTTTAAGCACTGTAGGTTCTGTCATTTCAGATTTTTGCAGGTTAATAGCAGTTTTCAATATGCCAGAGTGACTAAAGATGATACCACAAATAGTGTGCACTAAAATTAGTTACACTCAGTGAACTTTGTTTTGCATTGTCTCCCACCAGTTCCTTAAAGTTGAATTTTGCAAAGTAACAACTACGTTGCAAGCTTCCTGCATTGCATTTTGTAGAAAACCTACAAGCAATGTTACCCTGTGATTTCCATGCCTAAAAAGGTTGCTCATGCCCGTTTTATTTTTTTATATTTCACTCACAAATTTTGAACTTAAGAGACTTGATCAAACACAACCGATTTACCTTGGGCACTGACGTAGACTATAGCACATAATGACAGTATGATGAGTGCCAGGACAACCAACAGTCCAACTAGGTAGGTATGAAGAACTCCTCTCCCGTTACAATCAAAACGATCCTTGTGGTACGTATACATGATGATGGCGCCAATCCACCTAAAAATGGCAGCAGAAAATTGACAGAACACAAGACGGGGGTCAGGCAGAATCAATGAGTAATAGTACTACACCTACATGTTAGACTTTAGGTGACAAAAGTCCTCATCGTGGACATTAACAAAGGTAGCAACATACCAAAGAACACGGAGGACCAGTTCAATGGAGCCGGGGAAGACAAAGTCGTCACTGGCGATTCCCCATCGCCGACCAAATACCACCATTCCAGGCATTGTGCAGGTAAACACACCGAAAAACCTCACAGGTCGTAATGAATCTTTTCTTCACCACTATAAAGTGGATATGATCCTCTTAGGCGATGGACACTCCACGTCATGCATGACTTCAGTGCCGGTGGGTGGCAACGCCCTCTAACCACTGTTGTAACATTCTACTTCCCCATGTTGCTTCATTATATCAAATAGTTTCTGCATAACAGCGCAAGCTAGCTAGAGGCTAACATTAAACTACCAATACACACCTGTAGACGTTGTTGTGAAGTACACCCAAGCTATAATTCTGAATTGAAATAACATTACAGTGTCACGCTTTGTGACCTGTCGACGCGTAGTTTGACTGTAATGTTGCTAACAACAGCTAGCAGAATTTTCACGTGACTAGCTTCTTGTATTACATTAACTAACGTGACCTAGCGAAAAATACTTTAAACCAACTTATAGAAAATGGCTGCCAATCCCGTATCACAAAAACTATTACAACCAGTAATATATGATTATCTTGATTTGTAGTTCAGATTACGCATCGATCTCAAAAGTTTAGGTAACAGAAAGCTTGTTGGCTATCTTATGTTCGAAATCAGCAGCGTCCGTCCGCTAATGGTATCCCTTTGCAACAAGGACCATCGTACAGGAGTTCCACTTTTCTCGGTCCTCATACAGTAGGATATGTAAGATCTATAAAATCAGATTTTTTGCATCATTCCTGTACTTCACTCAATGAAAGATTGTATATGAGGAGTTGGGGGGACTGAGTGACGTGTGCAGGCTCAGTGGTTAGATTAATGAGCGATTATCCAGGCATGAAATTGTGCTGTGATAAGTTGTAAGAATGTCTTTGTAAGTGTAGTGCTGTTTTCAAAGTCATCATCACCCAGATTTTAATAACTTTATTTTACTTTAGGGCTAAATTTCTGAGTTGTCTCACTCTGCCAAGTATCAACGACTTGAGCTTCAGGTAGGCCTGGAGGGAAGTTTTGCATTTCATATGCTTATTAGATTTTGTGTGTGTGTGATGCCTCCCAGCAGGGGATTTTATCCCACCCCTGCAAAGTATTATCACTGATGTGGGGATATGTTTAGTGTCATAGGTAGTTAGGTTGTTGGGAGGGAGTGAGCCTGGCAGAGACAGCTCAGGTGACTAAATAGCAATATTTGCCTTATTTTTCATGATGGAGATGACTATGAAAACTATCTACTCACCCCAACCGGTTGAGGCAGTATGGCCGCCCATCAAGAGCCAGGGTCCGTCGGAGGTTTCTTCCAGTCTTTCCTCCCCACTGTCACCAAGTGCTTGCTCAAGGGGGATTTGTTGGGGTTTTACTTTATTATAATGATAATGATAATAATAATAATAATAATGTCTACTATATAGTGTCCTGAGGTGACGTTTGTAATTTGGCACTATACAAACTGAACTGAATTGCACTGTCAAGTGTACAGGTTCACACCATGTGGAATTGTTTTTCCAGCGTCTGTGTAAAGGCATAAAAATGTAAACGATGATCAAAATACTGCTAATGAAGCATCAGATGTTTCATAAGCACATTTTGTGTGTAAAATCTTAATTCATAAAAATTGTAACTGAAATAAATGTGTAATGAAAACTACAAATCTGAAGCTGAAGCATGTTTCTGCAGATTATTTGTTATTGGTGGAAGAGGGACAGGGTTAGATGCAGAGGTTGGTGTTTGAGATTCCTGAGTCAAAGGTTGTTGTTCATGATCTTCTCTTCACCAAGGACAGTGCACATGCTTTCACTTCATACGCTTCCTCATTTCTTTTGCTGATAGGGAGTGACCAAACTCCCTTAAAAATCCAGCAGGTTAATTTTGCTTTTATAAGACTAAACATAACATTCAATATACTGTATAACTCAAATTTAAATGTAACGTCTTCTGGTAAAGTCATAGCAGTAATACATTAAGGTGGATTTACTGCTGCTGGCTGTTATTTCACTTCTTTGGCCATGTGTAACATTAATGACCTATATACAAAGTCCAACAAAATCTGGTAGTGTATTTCTTTGTTAGAAACAAACAACCTGCATCATGAAACTAATCATTTAATCATTACAGCTCATGTTATCACAAGTTAAAATAATTAAACTAAAAACAATGCAAAAAAGCTAAAGGCAGCAATGAATAAGAGAACAATGACATCTTTGACCACATCTTTGGCATAATTTGATAAATTGAATTAATTATACATTGAGACCTTGGAGATAAGGTCTCCAATTTATTTATTTTTTTGGTGAATGCATGGTTATAGTTGCTTCCACTCTACAGTGGCAGAGCTCCACCCAGCTTCCACCTAACTGGAGGTCTAATCAGGTTGCATCTCATCTTATGAACAATAGAGTTTTAACATCTGTGTTTATTAAGCTCAGAATTTTTCAGTTTTTGGTGAATTTGACATAAATGTATAAATTCAGTCTTATGTTGACTATTGAGGTCATAGATAAAGGCAGTGTTGTACTGGCTTACATTATATTTAGAGTTGTCTATATTTGTGTCGTCCTCAGCTACATACATGAGAGAGTCAGAATATTAGGAACGCCTCATAAACACAGATGTTAAGACCGGAGTGTTGCACTGAAGTGCATACAATTGTACAGGTGTACCTAATAAAGTGGCCAGTGAGTGTACATCACGTGTAGAGGTCTAGGTTAACGTTGGACTATTCATTCTGCATTTAATGAATAGCCTATAAGATATCTGATGCGCTTGTCACACAGTCCACATAATATTTGTTTCATAGACATTTAACAAAACAACTTAACCTGAAGCAGGAAGGCACAGTGTAAAGAAAGATGTCTGTGCACCTCTATGGAGACAGGTGTGTCACCACCAGCTAGTCATTGCGCAATGCAATTTCAAAAGTAATTCGAGAATGGATATGTTTTGTAGCGCTGAGTTACAAAAGATTAGAATTCTTTTTAATTCATGGTTTATTGATAGACAAATCAAACCTGGGCTGCTTGATTGTGAAATCAGTTATTATTTAGAAGAATGCAAAGAAATGTGCAATACAGGACCGGACCTTTACGCCATACAAACATGTCCTTAATGTATGTTTAAAGATATTTTCTTAAAGATTCATCTCTACCTTTTTATCTTTACCAGTAGTTTCGAGAAAAGTATAGCCTTATGTTTAGCAACGCCCCAGTAAGAGTTTTAGCGACACCTATGTTATATGCTGAAATATCGATGCGTTTTAGTTATATGGTTCCATGGTGTAATGGTTAGCACTCTGGACTCTGAATCCAGCGATCCGAGTTCAAATCTCGGTGGAACCTGCGCTTTTCATCTTGCAACTGTGGCCATGTACACTAGCTTCGGTATAACCGTGTCAGCTTCGAGCGATGGAGGACGAAAAATGACTTAATTAGAAGTAAATAATTAAATGAATGAGTACAGAAATAAATAAGTAAAGGAATAAATAATTAACTACAGTTAAAAGAACAAATAAATAATTATATGCTAACATAAATATAGAAATAAATAAATGCATTAATAAAAAGGAAAATAAATTAATAAAAGCTAAAATAAATACACAAATAAATAATTAAATGCATACATGATTTAAATGTATCTTTAAATTGTTATGTAATGTAATGTTTAAGTACTGACTTTCACTT
>NW_018128333.1:0-206 GCF_001952655.1 Monopterus albus
AAGACAGACTCAGACTTGGCGAGTGTGCGAGTGCATGTGAGGACTCCAGAAGACAGACAAAGACCAAAACTCTGCAGAGATCCAAAACTCCAGGTGATTCTGTTTCTCTCCCTCTGAATTCATATTACCATATATTGTTCAATAAATGATGATTGGCACTGCAGTGATTCTCCCTGTGAATTAATTCTATACACGACAATGTCGCC
>NW_018128333.1:580-3913 GCF_001952655.1 Monopterus albus
ATAATGCTGGTAAGGATAACAACATGGGTTGGATAGACTGGTTAGTGAATACCACCAGTGGCTGGAAGCAGGGATTGGTTAGATTAGTGATAATTGTTGTCGTTGGTGTAGTAGCTATGAGCTTTGTCCTGTGCTGTTGCCTTCCTGTGATGAGGTCAGTGATACTTAGAGCAGTGGAGAGGAAAACTCTGCAGATGGTAATGATGGCACAGGAAGTGAAGCAGAATCAAGCAGCAACAGAGCTTGAGATGGACTGGCTGGACATCAGAGGAGAAGATGGAGAAGAGCTCTACCAGGTGGCTGCCGAGTGAGGAGGATGAGCTGATGACGGACGATGGATGGCATCATATCACATCTTCATATATTCAAGTCACAGATGTTCAACTACATATAATCAAGAATCAATTACATCAATTGCAGATAATCACTTTTACACATTAATTATCTAACCGTTCTTATTACAGAGTATTTTCAGTACTGAGCATTTTAATCATTTTCATTTTATTACAGCATGTTACTGTGTGAGCTACAGTAATCATTATATTACAGGATATTTACACCTTAGTTTAAGTATAGTAATCATGTTTATGATTCATGTGTTATATTTTGAATCTCACTATGTCTGTTTTCTGTTTGCTCTCAGATCCAGTGCAGGCCCTTGCTGGCGATCGCCCACTAACGGCATCAAGCTACGGTGCCGGGGGGCACGTGGGAATTTTCCTCTACCAGAGCGTCTAAAGAAAGATTCAAAAGACGCCAGTGCCATGAGACTATCGTTTGTAGAGGTTTTTCGCCCGCGTCTGCCTGTTATGTTCACAAAGAAAGATCTGTGTTGAACTGTTAAGAAGTGTTTGCATTGAAGCTGTTTGTAATACAGTACAGACATGTGTACTGTTGAATTTGTACTATTAAATGGGGGGAGACAGAAGATCACCTGGGTGGTTGATTTTCTTGTTCTGTGACTGTTTAGTTTTAGTGTGATATGTGTTCTATTAGCATTACATTAGACGGTTATGGTAATTAGAGCCTTGATTTAGTATAGCCTTGCCATGTTAGATTGAACTGTTTAGCCCTTTGATAACCGCTTATTGCTTAGTATTAGGAAGTGTTGTATGTAGGCATTTGTGTGTGTTTATGGAGTTCCTTGTTGTTTTCTTGTCATTCTTCTGTATGTGTTTGCTTTAGTGTGTTTAGGAATTCCGTAGTTCTTATAACTACGGGAGGAGGGGATTCTGTAGTGGTAAAAGCAAACTTTATATAATTAATACTTATCAGCATAGTTCTAAGAATCCTAGTTAAATTCTAAGTATGGTCAGAGATAAACTTTTGTGAGAATCTTCGCAGAAACATTGGGTCATGCGTCCTGTTTTCCAGTAAATTCTAGGGGGTTCCCAGAATACCCAGAATAGAGGAGTGAGAAGAGAGGGGGCCCGCTAGATGTCAAGATTGACATGTTGCAGGAGGTTTAAGAAATAGAGCATATAATCAGCTGCAAAAGCTGATAAGACAGACTCAGACTTGGCGAGTGTGCGAGTGCATGTGAGGACTCCAGAAGACAGACAAAGACCAAAACTCTGCAGAGATCCAAAACTCCAGGTGATTCTGTTTCTCTCCCTCTGAATTCATATTACCATATATTGTTCAATAAATGATGATTGGCACTGCAGTGATTCTCCCTGTGAATTAATTCTATACACGACACCATTAATAAAGTCAGAGAAGTGAGTGAAAGTGGAGGAATTTAATACACGGCAGAGCCGTGGGGCAGCGCAAGGGGCAATAGGATAATAATTAAGATCAATCTCAAATAACACGGGCAAATGATCAGAAAACACAGCATCACAGATTTCCAACTCACGAACAGGTACACCATAAGATAAAACAAGGTCCAAGGTGTGCCCATGCTCATGGGTAGGACCAACCACAGATTGTGTGAGATTAAAAGAGTCAATAAGATCTAAAAAGGCCTTAACTAGAGGTTTGTCAGGGCAACAAACATGTATATTAAAATCCCCAATAATCAAAACCTGCTCATATCTAGGCATAAAATAAATCAGGAAGTCAGAAAAATCACTTATATGTAGTTACACATCACCCTATGTGTTCACTGAATCACTGGTCAATATTTATAGTGTTAGCCAACTGGAGCACTGTTTACCATCAAAGGGACTGGTTCACTAAAACACTGACTCTCATTAGATTTACAGCTTTGGCGAAGAGGGTCCACAGTTAATTTATTATCACCACCTGGCTGATGAGGCCAGGGACTTAGGGTTCATTGAGACACTATGGTTAGAAAACAGAGATTAGATATGAAGCCGGGAAGAGGAGAAAACTTCAAACGTAGAACCATTACACACACACAGGCAGAGCAGTTTTATTGGAACCGGAAAGCAATGCCTAAAATGTAGCAGATAGTTGGAAACAAAGGAAGAAGTAAGTGTTTATGTAGAAATTAAGACAGTATAGGTATTCCTCCCCTTTTTAAGGCGCTGCCCACGACCATTGGAGAAGTGAGGACGATTGGAGGACGGACGGACTGAAGGACCAATCACGGGAGAGTTAAGTCTAAACCACGGCTTCTCCCCAACAGTTTTTGACCAATTAGATAGTAGCACCTTTTCATACAAATATTGTATACCGACAAGTTGAGGACAGTCTTTTCTGTTTATCCTGAACAGTGAAGATCCATGTGCACATGCTTATTTTGATACGTTAATGCATAATAAATTTCACACTGTGAACTATATATCTTTTTATTAGTCTTCTCTTTTCAAAAGAAAAGAACTTTCCTCACAGGTTCATCTACTGTGATAGCTCACCAGATAACTCTTACCTTTCCACATATGTGACAGAAGCAGCTACATCACTGTAAAGCATTTGTCTACTGCAGCAAATAGATAGATAGATGCTTTATTACAGACTCAAGGTCCAGATGTATAAATGCTAAAAAACAATAAAACTATGAAACAATCAGCAATAAATAATAAAAAGACAACAAAAACAACAACCAATAAACAACTACCCTTTTAAAAGGCAGGTGTACCAGTGTTTCCAGAGTATTGAGGTACAGTGGTCCCTCTTAATGGCGGGAGTTACGTTCTAAAAATAACCCGCAATAGGCGAAATCCGCGAAGTAGTCAGCTTTATTTTTTACAATTATTATAGACGTTTTCAGGCTGTAAAACCCCTCACTACACACTTTATACACTTTTCTCAGACAGGCATTAACATTTTCACACTTTTCTCTCTTGTTTAAACACTCTCAAAGTTCAAACCTTCGTAGAAAAATAATAAATATAAAATATAAATAAATAAAAATACTGTATAAAC
>NW_018128333.1:4792-5659 GCF_001952655.1 Monopterus albus
AGAGTCTTTGATGTAGATCTTTTGACAGTGAGACCCACAGACAAAATTGATGCCTCACTCATCGCTTTGAACAAGACAAAGGGCTTTTTCTGGCAGGTATTATGTTTTGGAGTTTACCGCTGACTGTACAGTCAAGACCCAGCAGCTGTTTTCCCTCCTATTAGAGCTGTAATTGGGCCTGAAAAGTTAGGCCCGACAGAATTTGGCCCGAGCCTGACAAGTACATTTTTGATTGACAGCCCGAACCCGTTTACAGCCCAACATTATTCAAATGTGCGCACGGCGCATGCACACAGCTTTTGCCAAGAATGAGTCATTTATACATGTTTTAACAATTTATTGATACCGTATTGAACATCTCAGCACTCTAAATGGGCCTACAAGTAAAAAAGGAAAAACATTACAAATTACAATTATTAATTATTTATAAATAGGCCAACGCGCCAACAAAAATGAGTCTTTCTTAACAAAATAAATTGAGATAAATTCTAAATTAACATGGGTTGGCAATAATGAAGATTCACCACTTCTCTCCACAATTCGGCCTCAATGGTGCTGAAATTTAATAAAAGAATAATGCCAACATTAGCCCAAATACTCTGTCTACATCATGCATTTAAGAGTCAATTAATATTTAGTTATAATTTGAAAAACCTTAGTATACTCACCAAGATTAGGTTACAAGTTTTTGTGGAGGAAAATAATTGAATCCACAGTAGATGGTTTCAACGCAGTCCTGCGCTCACCAATGGTGCGTCCAGCAGCACTGAACACCCTTTCACTGCTGCTGCTACTGGCCGGGATGCATAGTACTGATCTGGCTAATTTTGCAAGTTTTGGGTAGGAAGGTGTGTTGATCTTACACCA
>NW_018128333.1:6343-22238 GCF_001952655.1 Monopterus albus
GTATCAACTGTTTTTACATGCTTGAAAGAATAAATCAAATCAAATCAAATCCAGTCTAAATGACTGTGGACCTTTACTGCCACCTAGTGTTGAACTGAAAGTAATGTTGAATGTTGCTTTCTTGGATACTAGACAAGTCAAGATATTTATTTGCCATGTATGCATAAACAGACAGTCTAGGCATATAGGAATTCTTGTGCAGTTCTCCTTTGGAGTCAAGTAAGAAAGAACACTTAGTCTTAAAATAAAAATAAAATTACATAAAGGCAACAAAGCATTAAAACCACAGCACACAAAAGATTATGATAAAAGTAGCGTCATAAGGACGTTACTTTTTTACATGGCACAAATACTGAATAATACTGTGACTGAATAACCAAGGACAAGCAGCAAACACCATGTTGAGTCATGTAATTATATGGTTTCATTTTGTAAAAATACATTTTTCTTCCTCACAATTACTGTGGTAACATGCATAAAACTGTTGTACAGCTTTTTTTCTACTTCCTGATGGGATTCTCCCATTCTATTAGGAAAAAAAAGAGCTTTTTGGAAATAGAAAGTGTGAAGCAACAGATGAGCAGTGCAGTTAATTTAAAAGCTGCTATTCCTTAATGGATTGTTGGTGTTTTTAGCCGTTTGTCTCCAGGTTTATACCACTCTGTTGATTATAGAGCCTGCCTGGTCTATCTGGCACTCCACCACATCGCCTTTCTGAAATAAAAACAGTTAAACACTCCATTAAAACATAGCTTTACTCTTTTTTGAATTGCATCAATCCCAACTGTGTAAACACTGTGTACCATGTGATGTACAACCATAAGGTTATTTTGAATACATTAAAAGTGAAGGAAGTTGTGATTTTTATCAGCTTTGTGCATGAAGTCACCTTGAGGAAGATGGGAAGGCGTTCTGAACACACCCACACCTGGAGGAGTGCCTGTCAAGAACACGTCTCCTGGAGTTAAAGTCACAAACCTGACAGGAGAAAGACAACAGAATGAAAACATGAGCAGCAGCAAAGAGCACGTTGCTGAGTGGAGACACCCTACGCTGGAAATTCATTTCAATTATGCATGTGCAAAATGAGCATGTACATGGCACAGATGTAACCATGAGTTAGATCCTGAGTCAGCTGTTTAGGAGTCTGATGGAAGTTGGAATGAAAGAGTTTTTCAGTCTAGTGGTCCTGCATTTCACGCTTCCGAACCTCCGACCGGAGAGCAGTGGTGTAAACAGTCCATGCTGGGGGTGGGTGGGATCTTTGAGGATGGAGGCAGCTTTCCTACGCACCCTGCGGTGGTAAATGCTCTGCAGAGAGGGCAGTGGAGTCCTGGTGATCTTCTCCAGTCTTTACCACTCTCTGCAGGCGCTTGCGGTCCATAGCAGTAGTGCTGCCATACCAGACAGTGATGCAGCTGTAGAAGTTGCAAAGGATCCTAGGCGACATGCCAAACCTCCTCAGTGACAAGTTAAAACCAGCTTAGTAAACGGGCAGTAACAAATCTAAGGCACTGTGTGTTATGTGTCCAAGTGAGGTCCTTACTGGGTGGCTGTGGCTCCCGAGGGAGGGCAGTCGTCTCCTGACCAGCAAGTTGGTGGTTTGACTCCCGATCTCCCCGCATGCCTAAGTGTCCCTGAACAAGACATTGCTCCCGGTGGTCCCATTGTGTGGCAGCCTGTCATCATTGGTGTGTGAATGGTGTATTGTCTACTGTAAAGCGCTTTGGCCAGTGCAACACTGTGGAAAAATGTGCTATATAAATACAGTCCATTTTACTGATGTGGACACTCAGGTATTTGAAGCTGCTCACCTTCTCCACTTTGAGCCCCCGGAAGAACAGTGGCTGATGAGATCTCTCCTTCCTCATGTCCACTATCATCTCCTTCATCTTGTCCGTGTTGAGGCTGAGATTATTGTCCTTGCACCATGACACCAGACTGACCACCTCCCTCCTGTAGGCTGCTTCGTCCCCGCCAGTGATGCGACCAATCACTGCGGTGTCGTCCGCGAACTTAAGGATGATGTTGTCTTTGTGGGAGGTGACACAGTCATGGGTGAACAGGGTGTAGAGGATGGGACTGAGGACACATCCCTGTAAGGTTCGAATCCAGTGCTGGAAAATATGAAACTCGGCATCTTTTCTGTGAAGATATTGTGGAGTATAAAATACAATTCCCTGTCCTGTTTAAGACATTTTGACAGTAAAAACCGATTTTTGCAAAATCATGCCAGAAGCTTTATTTTGCACTATACTTTTAATAGGTTAACATAAAAGACAAGACGCCACTTTACTCAGAATAGATTTATTCAATAAATATAAAACAATGTCAGATCTTATTTGTACATGATACATATAAAATATGACATGAAAAGCAAATAATCAGATAAATTTTATCTGTTTGAGATAATATCTACTAATAATATTTCTCTTGAAATATAAACAAGTGTCCAATGTATTAGTTTATAACATTTAAAAACAAAAACTGTTACCATGGTGCAAAGCAACAAAGGTTGCTGAAGGTATGGTATGAAAAGGAAATTATAGAAGCAAGTGAAAATGTAACAGTAAGGACCCGGTTTATGTGCATAAAGAATACAATGTTTAGAGCAGTATTTACAATACGTCCTAACTCAACGCAGTAGTGTGACTCAAGATTCATCTCCTTTATAAATGCAGGAACCGATGCTTGGAAATGTTACTGCATGTGTGTATTAAAAAAAAAAAAGAAAGAGAAAAAAAAAAAGTAGTAACAGGAGATGTTAGCTGAGCTTCAAGAACATGGAAAACTGGCAGGGTATGACAAGACATTGAACCAGCAGGTAACTGAACGAAGGGAGAATATAAAGGCTGGAGACCCGGGGATAATGAGCAACAGGTGGAAACAATAAGCGTTGATTATGAACTGGATCCAAACTGAGGCAGGTGAAAATGGCACATAACAGGAAATTCTACAAAATAAAAGCACAAAACAGGAAGCAAGTCCAGAAACCATAACATGGAAATTCAGTATCTTGCCCAAGGACACTTCGACATGTGGACTGTAGGCACCAAGATTCGAACCTTTAACTTTCCGGTTAGGAGCCGACTGCTCTACTCACCGCACCACCATCGCCTCCCCAACCAGGAATTGGTTGTTACTCAAGTTCATTTGCATGTGAAGGCAAACGAGAGAATACTTTTGGCAATATAGTGTATATAATCAATTAACATGTTGATATAAGTGAAAATGGGTTTTTATCATAACATGATCTTAACCTGTCCCAGGTTCAGGCGGGAGAGGGAATTATTTAAAAATACTGTTCTAAGAGGTGGAATGAACTGACAAAGGTCAGTGGATATAGGATATAGAGTACTTATTAGGTTATTAGAGATTAGGTGTGGTGGTAGGTAGGGTTCGTTCTGATCCACACTCCAGTCTGGAAGGTGGCGGTAATGCACCTAAAGCTGTTTGCCAACCGCCATAAAGACCAGCTGAAGAAGAAGAACATGCTCGGTTCTTCGTGCCGCGTCGTGCCGTACCGGGCCGTGCTATGGATGGGAGGGGGAGTTGTTTGGGGATGGTGGGCTGGGGTATCGCGTCTCTCGGCTCAAATCCTCTCGGTATCTTGCTAGCCTACCGTCGTGTGCAAGCGATCAGCCTGGATTGTTTAAAAGAGGAGTGAAAAATAAGTATTGTCACCGTGTTAGCTGTTTCTGTTGGTAAATATAGTCATTCATATCATCCGTTGAGTTCGCTGCTTTGACATGTTTTCTCAGAATTCGTTGGTAAACATAAGGCCTTTCACTTTGCAGAGCTGTCAGATTCTGCAGGTAAATGTGTGGGGTTACTGTGTAAAGGTAGCCGTAACAATACTACACATAGCGAAGTTATGTTTGAGGTGTATATGTCCTCTATAGTTGCCTTCGTATTGATGTGTTTAAGCGGATTTTAGCTACAACAATTGTCATCTGAGTTACTACAGTTTAGTTATTAATGTCATGTTTAAATTTGCAGACATCCCCTTGAAGAGCGTGAGTGGCTATGGCTGAACAAGACATTTGTCCCCACCTGGACTCTGTAGGAGAGGTAACCACAGAGGACCTGCTCCATAAATCCAAGGTGGGTTTTCACTTATTTACTGTAAATGTTCTGTACAATGTCAAAGATGTCCAGTGTAGGTCACTGGCAGTGTGTGCCATGGCCCACACATCCCTAAAGGTTGTCCTATGATTCTTGTTGTAGCTGTAATAATACCCACATGAGCTAGAATACATGGAAACTCTTTATGCACAGTGTAAAGCATCCCAGCTTGTGAGAGTGTACACATATATTGTTCCTCTTGCTGCAGGGAACTTGCCAGTCATGTGGTGCAGGAGGTCCAAACCTGTGGGCCTGTCTACAGGTAGGATCAGAGTTTGAATCTTTTTTTTTAATGTTTAGATTTTTTTGTCTTTCCAAAGATAATTGCTGGTGTAGCTTGTGCACGTTGTCACAAAAACGATGACTACTGTAAGTGCAGCCACTGCTCAGCTACTAATCGTAAATCATTTGAGAGAAGCTGGCTGGGTGAATACTTAATAATTAACGATGACTTGAGACGTAAATATAATTATACATGCATCAGCTCTCAAACTCAGCCCAGCAAGTACCCAGTATGTGCAAATACAGCCATGAAATTATATTCTGATTGATGTTTGACATTTTAGTATTGCATTTATTTATAGATTAGGTCAGTTCTGGTAAATATGGTGACATTATGTCGATGTCCTGCTTTGTAGAATGAGTGTCCATATGTTGGTTGTGGAGAGTCCTTCTCTGATCACAGCACCCTGCATGCACAGGTAAAACACTGAAATACCCTCCAGCATTTGTTCTTCTTGTCAAACAGTGATTATTTTAAAACAGAGTCCCTTGAATGACTGTGTGTGTGTTTCTTTTAGGCTAAGAAGCACAATTTGACTGTGAACCTGACGACATTCAGGGTCTGGTGTTATGTATGTGAGCGGGAGGTGTTTCTGGAACACAGGCCTGCCTTGGTGCCTGTACCTGCTGCTCCCCACCACTGCAAAGCCACAGAGCAGGTCTGACTTTGCTTCAGGAAAATCAGCTCACCTCGTTACTTTCTGGCTCTTCCTGCTTGGTGGATTTAAATAGAAAAATCTGCAAGTGCTAGTGATGCTATTTCAGATTCACATAACCTGTTTTTTGCTCACCTCCTGTAGTGTCTATTAATTATTTTTGTAGGAAGCAGCTCCCCAGCCAGCAGGACACCCACTGAAAGCAGTACCAATTGCTGTGGCAGAAGAAGAAGGTTCAGAGTCAGAGGAGGATGAGCTTAAACCCAGAGGTACACCAAGTTTATTTCACAGCTTCTTTTCATCCAGGCTAGGAGCAATAATTAATTCTATCTGGTGTCCTCTCAAGACTAAAAAATATGAGGTTACCTACTTAACTTGCTTTAGGAATATGGAAAGCCAAACACCTCTTGTTTCTCCTGTTGTTTGCAGGCTTGACAGGAATGAAAAATATTGGAAACTCCTGCTACATGAATGCAGCTCTTCAAGCTTTGTCTAACTGGTGAGGCTGCTTCCTCTTTACATTTGACCAGTTACTGGGATGTGTCTTCATTCTGTATGTTTATGAAAGCATCTTCTTTAAAATAGTTAGAGTTTTGTTGTGTTGATGGAATATTTTCTCCTCTCTATCCTCACCAGTCCTCCTCTCACTCAGTTCTTCCTGGACTGCAGTGGATTGGTCCGGACTGACAAGAAGCCTGCTCTCTGTAAAAGCTACCAGAAACTCATCTCAGAACTCTGGCATAAAAAACGGTAATAAGCACATAAATGTGACATAAAATAGCTTGAGGCAACCTTTTAAATGGCAGAACTACTATATAAATATTGAGTTTGTATAAGACTTACACTACTATCTGCTAATCAGTCATTTTCATATTGATTTCTCTTAATGCCTCTCATGGCTGTCACCTTCTCAGACTGAGCTATGTCATCCCTACCAGTCTGTCTCATGGCATCAAACTAGTAAACCCTATGTTTCGTGGTTACGCTCAGCAGGTAGGGGCAAGTACTCAGCAGGTAACTACACCTGGCATCACTCAACAGCTTGATGTGGTCATGTCTTTGAAGCCCTGTGCATTTTTATCACACATTCCCCAAATTGCATTTATGTTGTTTTGCTATATTTGCTCTTAACAACCAAACGTTTGACTCAGATTTTTTACTTGTGTGGTGTAATGTATATTTTAGTTGTACCAGAATATGAATCATTTCCTGACCTCCCCAGTCTGATGTCTGTTTGTTCAAAGCTATGAAGAAGAATTCCAGCAGAGGAACAATATAATCTAATTTCTTCTGTAATCATTACAATAACAACTTCATAATCGCTTAAATTACAATGTGGACTTATTTTAGTCCAGCCAGCCCCCTCAGAGAGGTTTAGTAGTGTATTTATTAAAAGAAGAGACTTTTTGGGAAGCAGTTATCTTAGCTTAGCATAAGGAATGGAAGCAGGGGAAAATATTCAGCCACAACTTGTCACTTTTACACTCAAATTTTTGTACACATTAAACAAACAAGATATACAGTGCTGTGAAAAAGTATTTGCCCCCTTACTGATTTCTTATCTTTTTGCATGTTTGTCACACTGTAATGTTTCAGATCATCAAACAAATTTAAATATTAGTCAACGATAACACAAGTAAACACATCATGCAGTTTTTAAATGAAGGTTTTTATTATTAAGGGAAAACAAAATCCAAAACTACAAAGCCCTGTGTGAATAAGTGTTTCCCCCCCCTGTCAAAACATAACTTAACTCTGGTTTATCGCCCCTCAGTTCAATTTCTCTAGCCACACCCATGCCCGATTACTGCCACACCTGTTCGCAATCAAGAAATCACTTAAATAGGACCTGCCTGACAAAGTGAGATAATGGCTCTCACTGTGGTTCGCTGCCGTCCCAAAGCTTTAGAAATGGCTTTATAACCTTTTCCGGACTGATAGAGCTCCATTATTCTCTTTCTCATTTGTTTTTGAATTTCTTTGGATCTCGGCATGATGTCTAGCTTTTGAGGATCTTTTGGTCTACTTCACTTTGTCAGGCAGGTCCTATTTAAGTGATTTCTTGATTGCGAACAGGTGTGGCAGTAATCAGGCCTGGGTGTGGCTAGAGAAATTGAACTCAGGTGCAATAAACCAGAGTTAAGTTATGTTTTGACAGGGGGGCGAACATTTCTTCACACAGGGCTATGTAGTTTTGGATTTTGTTTTCCCTTAATAATAAAAACCTTCATTTAAAAACTGCATGATGTGTTTACTTGTGTTATCTTTGACTAATATTTAAATTTGTTTGATGATCTGAAACATTACAGTGTGACAAACATGCAAAAAGATAAGAAATCAGTAAGGGGGCAAATACTTTTTCACACCACTGTAAATTGTTAAGTTGTGAGCTTTAGAGATGCTGGTAGGTGGATTTTGTTACACTTTGATTGAGCCAGGAGAACAGTTTCCTCCTGTTTGTTGTCATTTATCTATTACCCATTTAAACATATCCCATTTTTCAGCAAAACTCCTGTTTCTGTGTATGTGGCCATGCTCATGCATCCTCCTTTTGACTTAATGTAATGTGCTTTCCTGGACAGGACACTCAGGAGTTCCTGCGCTGTCTGATGGACCAGTTACATGAAGAGCTGAAGGAGCCTTTGACAGAGTGCAGCATGAGCGGGGAGGGAAGTGACAGGGAGGAGAGAAGAGATGGAGACCACTCCCCGTCTGAGGATGAATTCCTATCCTGTGACTCTGGTTCTAGCAGTGATCGGGGCGAGGGAGGAGGTGCAGGTGACGGCGAGTTGCTTGTGCAAGATGCATGTGATGGTGTCAGGTCACCGGCAGTGGGGATGGTGGGCATCACTCCCGTTGGGGTGATCTCAGAGAAGGAGAGGCTGAAGCAAAGAAGGGTGTCTGGGTCACCTCTCCGTGGAGGGTCACAAGAGATGGATGAGGACGCTGATGTAGATACAGCAGCTGAGGAAGAGGTTCCTGAAAGGGGAGAGGAAGAGGAGTTAACACCAACTTCAAACACTGAGCTCCAAAACCCAGAGAACAATCAGGCAGCCAATACGGGGCAGAGACAAGGCCAGAGCAACAGCACTTCAGGTATAATACTAACAGGGTTACTGTTGGTTTCCTATCATTGGATAAGTTTTCCCTAAACTCTAAATTATGTGCATCAAATGCATTGTTTTCTAGAGCCAGACAACGAAGCATCAATGACCCAGCCCCAGTCCACTCCCTGTAGTCCTGTGCGAACCCTTCAGGAGCTGCATCCCAAACTATCCTCCGGTCCACCTCGCTCCAGCCCGCTTCGCTGTGTAGGATCTGTGTACCCATTCAAAAAAGGTGCGGCAACAGCTAGGGTTCAGAACATAAGGGTATGGGGGGGTTAAACTGCTGCTTTGGATTTGTACAGTCAACAATAATGTATGGGGGAGGGTGGTACAGCAGTGTGGTGGTTAGCACTGTCGCCTTACAGCAAGAAGGTTCTGGGTTCAAGCCCCGGCTGACGCATTGCCTTTCTGTGTGGAGTTTGCATGTTCTCCCTGTGCCTGTGTGGGTTCTGTCCGGGTGCTCCGGTTTCCTCCCACAGTCCAAAGACATATAGCTTAGGTTGATTGGCAACTCTAAAATTGGACATTTTCTTGAAGGGCATCCAGCATAAAACGTGCCAAGTTTAACATGCGAATCGTCAGTTGGGTGGCAACTGATGATTCGTTGTGGCGACCTCTAATGGATAATAATAATAATCACCTTTATTTGGCCAAGTATGTTACACACAAGGAATTCGTTTCCGGTACAGAACCAAGGCAGCCATCTGCGGCGCCAACTCACACCGATGACTCTAACCATCGGGGGCAACTTGGGCGTTCAGTGTCTTGCCCATGGACACTTTGACATGTGGACTGCAGGCACCGTGATTTAAACCTCCAACCCTCCGGCTGGGAGACAACTGCTCTACCCACTGAACCACAGTTGCCCCCAAATAGCTAAGCTGGCCCGTACGGGGAACAGCCGAGAGTAGAAGAAGAAGAAGTCAACTCTAATGTCATTAGATATTTGTTTACACAAAGAGCCTCTTTTTCACCTTCAGGGTCACACACTGCTGCACTGTGCTGCCTGGTTGGAAAAACACGAGAATGTTGTATTTTTTCACAAGCTGTGTTCTACTATTTGTGTGATCCTCTTGGAATTGTTTGTTGACTGTTTCCACTGCTGGTTTTGTTGGGATGCACAGTGAAGAGTGACAACTCCCACTTTAAGTCCCTGGATTGTCTAGCCTATCCACTGAATCGTCTATGTGGAGGACAGTTTTGGTAATGTTGTGGATGAACAATGAACACTGCTGAAATTAATGCTGTTAAGTGGTAATCTTGTCTAACCACAGCCTAATGCTATATTCTAAGCAGACAGTCTGTTGCTTGCTTGTTCCCCTGTCCACATGATTTAATTAAGGTTGTGGTGTTTTTATGTGCTTTTTAGTTAGGCCAACTCAAAGGGCTTTTTGGCTTTAACAATATTAAGTTTGCCCTTTAAAACCCTCCTTGTTATCATGTGTATTCCAGCTCAGCTGCTGCTCAGTACCAGGAAGAAGAAACAGTCTCATTATCGCAGTGTGATCTCTGACATCTTCGACGGCTCTATCCTCAGTCTGGTCCAGTGTTTAACCTGTGACAGGGTGAGCTGCGTTTCACAGTTTTAAACACCAGGGGAAGCTACATGCATATTCAGTCAGAAACCACCAGATATTACTTGATTAACCTTTTTTTGGATGGAAATTAAAAGAAAGTATGTCACTGGGTATTTCATTTCAGCATTAAGGAGTATTTTACATTATTTGAATGATTAAAACGTGAAAATCATGGTTTATCTCTTTATATTTGAAACTTTTTTAGATTTTATTATTTTGGCATATAATTTATATCTTTGACAATTGTGTATTATATTTTGAGAACACAGATGGTTAATAATTTATGAGTTCAAAACAACTCAGTTTAATTAGGTATATGTTGTCCTATGTAACAGATTACATTAAGTTCCTCTCTTTCTGATTGGGATATGCTATTTAAACCAGTTCTCTGAATGTCTGACAGGTCTCTACTACAGTGGAAACCTTCCAGGACTTGTCTCTCCCTATTCCCGGCAAAGAAGACTTGGCTAAGCTCCACTCCTCCATCCATCAAAACCTTCCAGTCAAGACAGGCGTGTGTCCCGACACTTATGGCTCACAGGGCTGGATCTCTTACATCATGGACTCTATACGCCGGTAGGTGGACCATGTTAAACCCTTTCAGTCGGGGAAGAAGTCGGCGTGTTTGAGCAGAAACACATTAATTCACTACAATCTAATTGCATGTTAGTATGCTGATGTCATTGATATGATATATTCACTTTCAATTGACTTTACTTTTAGATGTAAGTATGACTTAAAGAGTAAGGTTCTTACAGGTAAAGCAGGTAAGTGGAGTCTTGAGCTGTTTCAGTGTCATGCTCAATTAATTTCTTGTGAAAATCAGCCACAGTGGTGCCTCCAGGAAAAGTATTATATGGGAATTTGCACTGTATTTGGCTGTGGAAGCCACACATAGGTGAAGCAGCATGTTTTCAGTTTGTTAATCACAAGAAGCAGAATGTCAGAGCTTTGTGCACTCACATCAGTAAGACGTTTTATTTAGTTCAATCATTTGCAATAATCCCTCAGTTTTATGGTTGAGCCATTTTTATTTGTTGACCAACAATGTGTCTACAATGTGTTACTCAACTTATTACCAACAGGTGTGGCAAGAGGCAATGTGCAAGCAGAGGCGTCCCCAGACCCGCTTCTCTGAAAATCTCATAAGGCTCCTTATAAGATTCAATCCCTTAACCACCACTAACAAAACTATACTTACATTTCTATCTACCTCTGTCTTAGTTGTTTCCAATTGCACCAGACCTGGTGAAACCTTGGCCCATGAAGAATTAAGAAATTCTGTCAGGGCAAAATTTTGTGTTATTTTTCATACCTCAAAGCTAAAAACAAACAAACAAACAAAAAAAACTCTGTATTGTATGGTTCATGTAGTGAGTTTGTCTTGATGGTGTCTAGGAGTCGGTGCAGAACTGATGGGGTGGAGAGATTATGTAGATTGGGGAGGGCTCCAGAGTACTTGATCCAGTGCTCGAGGACAACCTCGGTGTGCTGAACAATAAGATGGCTGTGTAGCAGTGATGCTGCATTTTTAAGGTCCGCAGAGGATTTTTAGTGGTGTAGTATAAAGTGTAGTTATTGTCTGTGTAAATGATGCTGTGGGTTTCCTGAGATTTTCTGCAGCACTGCTCATTTGAAAAACTGGTTTCTAATCATAGAAGACAGTGCTTATCAGACATAAAAGTAGAACCACTCCTTTTGACAAGTGCATTTTCACATACCTTAACTATGCATTTATCATCTTCTATGCTAGGACACAGATGCAGAGACAGGCCTTGGCATGCTCTTTCCTCATTTTCAAGCTGTACCAAGTTTTCAAAAGCACTGTTACCATAACAGTGCTTGTGTGTTTAGCTCATGACTCGTGGCTTGAGGCAGCATAGATGAAGTATTCTAAAACTCAGGTTCACTGGTTCTCCACAAAGTACTGTATGTTGATGCAGAAGCGTATTTCAAGCTTAAGTATTACCTGTGAAGCAAAAGCTGTATAGTCTGCATAGTGTCTCATTGGAGGTAGCAGTGTCAGTGCCCTCAGCTTTATCTATGTAGTCTTTAATGGCCATCCTGGATTTTAAAGTTGATCTAATCGATATTTTCATTTTCACAAAGATCAAATAACTAATGTGAAAGGGGCCTCTCGTAGAGAAGAACCTACATAGAATTAATATCTGAGTCAGTTTTTCTCAGTTCTGCTGAGCTTTATGTCTTTGTGGTCATTGTTTTCCTGTGTATAACTTCACAGTTCCATCTCACCATTTTCAGTTGCAGCATGCAGCTCTTTTCAAAAAGGCTCTAAAAACCCTGAATATAGTGGCCCATTTAGCAGATAAAGAGACAGGCATTGCCCTCAGGAGTTGGTGGAGAAGACGGCAAAGCTTAAAGAGTGAATATTGGACTGTTGATTCACCAGGTTCTAGAAACACAACTCCAAATGAGTGCCAATGCTGTTCCTGTCTCAAGACCCTTGTTCTAGTGGTAAGTACTCAAGATGAGGCTGAACTTCTAGCAAAGACCCTCTCAGGAGCTAATACCGCTCCATTGCTCCTGGGGCATTTAATCATTACAAGCTGCTGATCCACAAGGAAGCCACTTTGCTGCTATGATGACTGTCAGGAGACAAACTAATGAGGTCCTGTGATTGTTGATTACAACTGTTTGTGTTGTGCTTTTGAACAGGTTCGTAGTCTCATGTATTCCCAGCTGGTTTTGGGGACCCATGGTTACACTAGAGGACTGTCTCGCTGCTTTCTTTGCAGCAGATGAGCTTAAAGGTAAACAATACTACATATAATGTGCTCTCAAGTTTAAAAATTGTGAGAAGCAGATGGGAGAATTTGATGTCATAATTTACATTTACGTTCCTTCCTTTCCCAGGAGATAACATGTATAGCTGTGAGAGATGTAAAAAGTGAGTATATACAGTAAATCCACATGGAAACATTCATTAGAACTGGAGACATTAGAAAGTGTCATTGACATTTATTCACACTTCAAATGGTTTCAACAGGTTGCGAAATGGTGTCAAATATTGCAAAGTACTTCGACTTCCGGAGGTACAACTTTTTTATCTCATCTCTTTCTTCCTTCCGTGATAAAAAAACCTAGATGTTCACTTGTGGTCAGCCACATAAACTCTTCATGGATGTTTGTCTAGATTCTGTGCATTCACCTGAAACGTTTCCGGCATGAAGTCATGTATTCATTCAAGATTAGCAGCCACGTATCCTTCCCATTGGAGGGCCTGGACATGCAACCATTCCTGGCTAAAGAGAGCCCATCCCAAGTCACCACATATGATCTGCTGTCAGTCATTTGTCACCATGGCACTGCAGGAAGTAAGAGAGTACTTCATTTCAGATATTATGATTAATGTATCTCAGAATATGATCAAACTTAAATACCATGTTCTCTTGTTTTCTCTTTCATAACACTTCTTTCATTATATATTCTGTTATGTCACCACTTTTATGCTGCTGCAGGTGGACACTACATAGCTTACTGTCAGAATGTGATCAATGGCCAGTGGTATGAGTTTGATGACCAGTATGTCACAGAAGTCCATGAGACGGTGGTGCAGAATGCAGAGGCCTATGTGTTGTTTTATAGGTGAGCATGGGAAGATGCTGTGATGTTCATTTGCTCTGAACCTATGATGATTTATGATGCATTTTTCTCTGACTCGTGCAGAAAGAGTAGTGAGGAGTCAGTGAGGGAAAGGCAGAAGGTGGTGGCTCTGGCCAATATGAAAGAGCCCAGCCTGCTGCAGTTTTACATCTCCAGAGAATGGCTGAATAAGTTCAACACCTTCGCTGAACCAGGCCCCATCAGCAATCACACATTTCTTTGTCAGCATGGAGGTGTGTGGTAGAGTTTTTTTTGTTTGTTTTTTTTTACAGGCTTTGTGGATTTTTTTACATGCTCTTTTAAGGGGGAACTCCTTAGATTTTACATACACAAATCTGTATCTAGTTAGTTTTCCAATGATCCGAAAGTGCAATACTAAGTGACTGGAGTACCCTTTTAAGAACAGACACTTTCAGATAACCTCATAGCAAAAAAGATGACTGTCAGTAGGATGCTGATTATGCTGTTGATCAGTATCGGTACTCAACAATTCCTTTTTTAGGCTTTCAAAACAGTTCCCCAAGCTTGTAGCTACCTTCTCTACACAAATGTTTGTTTTCACATTGTGCAAAAGGTTTATATGTGCAGCATGATGCAGGACAGTACCTGTCTCTCTCAACATATCAGCTACCAAGACTAATTATCCTTATTCTTGGATTTGTATGATGGTTGGCTATTTAACATATCTTGACTAGCAAAACATGGCTTTATAGCATATGTGAGATACAGGCCATTATTTTTAAAGAGGCAGAGGGTGGGGATTTTATGTAGGAGGAGAACAACATTTATTTTTGGTGATTCCGCCTTTAACACTTCATATATTTTATCTCTGCAGGGATCCCTCCTAATAAATACCACTATATAGATGATCTGGTTGTTATTGTTCCTCAGAACGTGTGGGAGTATCTTTACAACAGGTAAACATGCAGCATTCTACCATTATACTGAATGACAGAATGCATAAAGGCATTGAGTTAGAAAGTTGTACATGTCAACAATATCTGCCACAGTTTTACATTTGACAAACCATTTTAATGATTTAAATTAAATGATTTAAACAACTTATTTTTGCAACCTTCTCTGCGTGAGCCTTCCTCTGCTCATGAGGTAATGAAGAAGCTTTATCTTTCATTTCTTTTAACTTGGCAAAAAACTAAAAAAAAGCATAAAACTTTACAAACATTTAAAAAAAAACACCCAGTTGTCTATTAGAAAGCAACAACACAAGCAGAATAAATACACAGGGAGTGCGCTGACCTCTTTAAACTTGTATTCTGGTTTATTACAACTTATTTTTGTACTTGTACAAATTTGAGATGATTTTGTTTCCTGATAAGTTAAAGCTACACCAATCAATGTCAAAAACATGGCCTGTTTTACTGTAACTACCCGTTTAGTCACAGACAAATGACTTGTAATGTTGTCACTTGATATATTTGAAATATTGTTTTGAAAAACTCCATATTTAGCTTTACAATGCAAGTGATGGAAAAACTGTGGCCAGCATGAAGTAAAAACCTGTAAACAGGGGCCCAAGTTGAAAGTTGCTTCAGTGATTTACATTTGGATGCATGCATATACCTCAGTTTGGCCCAGTCTGTCTCTGTCTTTTAGTGCCTTTCTGTTTAATGTTTCTGTTCTCAGTTTTGGGGGCGGCCCTGCAGTCAACCACCTGTATATGTGTGCTATCTGCCAGATCGAGATTGAAGCTCTAGCTAAACGCAGAAAAATGGAAATAGATACCTTCATCAAGGTAAAAGCCTGTGTTCTGCAAGAGTTTGCCTCTGCTTTGTGTTGGATGTTGAATGAGCAGTTTTCTTTTGTCTGTAGCTGAACAAAGAGTTTCAGGCTGAGGAGGCTCCAACAGTGATCCTGTGCATCAGCATGCAGTGGTTCAGAGAGTGGGAGAGCTTTGTGAAAGGCAAAGACAATGGTAAGACTCTGCTGCTAGATAGAGGCAGTTGTGCATTAAATTTCTTCATCTCTCAGTTTTTACAAAATATTTTTTATCGTTTGTTTTCTCAGAGCCACCTGGTCCAATCGACAACAGTAAAATTGGTGTTATGAAAGGAGGACATATTCAACTCAAGCAAGGTGAACCTCAGCATCAGCTGAGAAGAAAGTAAAGACAGAAATGAAGACCAGATGGTCATAAATGTGTTTATGTGTTTCTCCCCTCAGGTGCAGACTATGGTCAGATCTCCGAGGAGACTTGGCAGTACTTGTTGGGTATTTATGGTGGAGGCCCTGAGATCGCAGTTAGACAGACAGTGGCCCCGGCTGAGCCTGACAGCCTTCATGGAGAAAGGAAAATCGAGGCAGAGACCAGAGCACTTTGAGATAAAGAGAGGTTAGAATCTTTATTTAATGGGAAACACTGCTCAGTGCTTAGTATATACTGCTTTATCACAGTAATCCCTTGTAAGAACTTGCATTCCCCTGCATACACACAGAATTGCATGCAATCACATATTTGGATATACTTTGGGTAATGTGTAATAGTTTACTGAAAGCCAAGGTCTTG
>NW_018128333.1:22306-53070 GCF_001952655.1 Monopterus albus
TACCCACGTGGCCAAGATAATGGAGAAGGCACCTCTAGCTAATAAACAGCTGTAAATCCAATCCAGCCTGTTTGTGTTGAGAGCTCTAGGAAGAGTCAATTTGTTTTCAATTTATTTCTCAACTTTCACTATCACCAGGTCTTGTGATCCCCCTTTCCAGTCCTTGGTCTCACAGGAAGCTGAGGAATTTGCACCTTGGTGAAGAAACCTTGTTGTGAGCATTTTGTAAATGTAGCAACGTGTTATTCTGAAGCTGTGTCACAGGGGGTTGAAACGGTACATAATAATCACATAGTTTATGTATTGGATAACTCTGATTCTCAGTGTTAAGGTATAAAAATAAGATGTAACTTCACATCTCCGGAGCTGTTTTTGTTAGCTGTGGTGACTCATTGGCCTCTGTAGTGACTAAGTTTTGTATAATACTAAACCGGCTCTGGTAGGCAGACAGCTGCTGGTGTCACAAGCCTGAATGCTGAACTACCCTGTTGGTTTGAGGACTTTTTCTTCTTCAGTGGAAGCAACAACCAAGAGAGATAACGAGCTTTTTGTTATTTGCCTGTTTACTAGTTACATAGCAACAAGCAACGTGAAGTGAGAGGTGTTGCATAAATCTTGCACCTCCAACCTTAAATACACAGTACGCTGAGCGCTCAGGACTGGGAGTATTTTGTTCCTTTTAAGATAGTGAAATTATTAGATTAATGAATTAAAACAAAAACAGCAGGTTTATTTGAAACTACGAAACATGCATGTGCTGGTTTTCAGGGACCCTTGCATTTGAAAAGCTTCAAAATGCATGCAGCTGCAACACTTTTTTGGACCAGTAAGAACATTTGACTGACAGTATGAGATGCCCAGTTCAAACATACAACACATTTAAGTGTTCAAAATAAATGAAATGTTGGCCCATTCCTTCTTAGTCTGTGCCACACTCTCCATAAAAAGATGGATAAATGTAGATCACAATAGAGACATTGAAATGTTTATAATAGCTAAACATTGACCAGTAATGCAATACTCATTCAAGCCAGTAGGGGGCTTTCAGAATTTAGCAAAAAAAAAAACAAAAAAAAAACAAACAAAAAAAAAATCCAGATCTCAATGATGCTATTTGACTGAGCAAGTGTGTTTTCTCTTTTTTTGCCATATAATTTATTAATTGTGCATGTTTGGTTATCAGATCATCCAAAAATTTTAATGTTACACCGTGAGGTGTTTTCTTGTAAAAATATTTATGCATCTAGAGATTTAATCATTGTTAAAGATCAGTTTTAAAGTGACACAATACAGATGTCTTTGCTAAAAGTTTACTCAAATTACATTCTGGTATAAAGTTTGAACTTTGACCCTCCTCCCACACAGGAAGTGAAAACGGTCCCCTGACCACAGCACTCGTATCGAGAAAAGTGGACAAACAGATCAGACTGTAAACAAGTGTGTGATCGAAGCAGCCAACACAAAGTTGAGCAGATGATTTTTAAAAAATTTTTTTGTGAACTGACTGCTGTACAGAAACTGCATTTTAATCTGAAAAAGCAAATGAAACATTGCATATTGTTTGTAGATTTGCTTATATTGTGCAATTCATAATATACTGTATAATAATCAGAGCAAGATCAATGTGCCATGGTAACATCTGGGAAAATGACAGAGAGTCATTCCAAGCTTAGGTAAATAAACCAACTCCTCTTCTATCTCATAATAGATCAATCACACACTTGCCTTTTTATATTCTACAGATCTGCATAGGAAATGTTTCCCATAACATTTTAAGCAATTAAAGTGTGGCTTTGTGGTAGTGAGTAACACTTAAAGACAAGGTCAACATAATAATGTTAACTGTGACTGAACCTTTCTGTCTAATATAATAAAGAGTCTAATTTACTGATTGCTATTAATAAGAATTTTGAAAGAAGGAGCTGCGGAATAGGAAATAATTATTTTTCTGTTATATTGAGTAATATACCGTTTTAAAAATTACAAGAAAAATTCTGAACATGTCTTCACTTTAATTTTTCTGTTTAACTTTTCATGTAAAATCCCCTAAGTCATTACAGGAAGTACCAATACAGAGATGAAAAAATGATAAACTTTTTTTTTTTTAGTTTGTCAGTAGAAATGAATAGAACTCAAAATAAATTATATTTATTAGACTGGCAGAAAAAAAAACTAGCATACTAACAGAAAACTGGTATTGACCTGGTATTGTTAACTTACTTTAATAAAACTGCCTCACAATGAAGAATCAAACACCATGAAGTTTCCTATTAGTCACTTTAAGTTATAAACAGATTATAAAATCCAACAAGTTCAACGAGCAGATATTCATAAATGTAATTATCAGAAAGGCAACTTCAACATCCCCCCTGGCAATTTATCCATCAAGCAGAGTACCCATGTGTTTATAGTCATTTCGCCTCCAGATATTTTGACTTGTCATAACTGAAAAAGCACAGGTGTGACCAATACTATTAACTTGAACTATATTAAATTTCATCGTCACAATAATTAAGACAACTAGCAAGTTGGAGCAAGTAAATGGAAGGCAGCCGGAGGGTTCTTACAAGTCAAGTGAAGGTAGTTTGTGACTCTGTAAACTGTCTAATGGCAAAGGCCAGCACAGCAAATCAACTTTTGTGTTTTATTGTTGTCAACTCCTTATTCTACCTGTTTTTAGTAGCTATTTTTTTAGCCTCTTAGGGGCAGCAGAAACAAGTTGTGCACACAATACTGGCATATCATCACCTTTTTCGATATGGCAGAATTGTTAGCAAACAATTGCTACAGCTTTTACAAAGTAATATATTCAGTAATTTGGAGATGTGCACTGAAGCAGATAAACGAGGAGCTGAAACTTGCTATAAAGTACCTGTAGATTCAGATGATAATTCTCTGTACATTCATCACCACAAACAACCCATTTTATATTGTCATCTAATAAACTGTCATAAATATTGATTAGAGGCACTTTAACATTGAAACTAAAGGTTGCACTACAACCTAGTTAATGTCACTATAATGGCTAAAGTTAACCCAGCAAACAGCGAACATTCGTATAGTTTCCAACAGAGATTCATATCCTGAATACATCAGGGCCAACATGGTTCAAAACCAAGTGGATGGCAGCCATCTTTAATGGTGGTAATGTTGTCACCTGATTGTCAAACACCAGCCTGCCCACGTCTATTAGCTTTACTCCAGACCATGACCTACAGGAATCTATTTCCACCTGCTTAAAGTTATTCATCAGTTTGAACAAGCGAGTACAGCAACTTGTTTCAAGAAAACAGTTTTGTAATGTCAGTTTTTATTTTCACACTGTCCAGATGCAGTAGATATAGTCCAGACTGTCTCTACAGGAGATCATGTTAATACTGAGGGGATGTGTTTTATATTTAGATATGAATGCAATGAAAAAAGACTCATTATTGTGCAATCTTAGCTCTGTCATCAAAGAGTTAGCAAACCTCAGACAGTAAAGACCAGGGCAGTGCAGGTAATTATGTTGCGTTGTTAAGAAATGTCAAATGGTATTTACTTAATTAACCCCGCCTGTGAGTTTGTTTGCTTGTGTTACAGCATGTGCAGTAGCTATGCGTGTGAACCTTCCATTTAACAGGAAATACAAGCATTGCTGTGATTAGACAGAAGTCAGTTATATCATGGCACCCTGCAGACAGTGCAGCAGAATTTCAATGACTCCCTACATTTCACAGTGTGTGGCTGTAATGGTGATGCTTTGACAACACGGAACTTAAGTGGTTGAGCTCAATTCAGTGGGATGTCTTTAATGTCCACATAACTGATGTATTTAGACATGGCTGGTTAAATGATTAAAATTGCCTGGTCTTTGATTTGCATGTGTTTTCTTTGTGATGATAAAAGCAAACAACACTGAAAATCGAAGAAAATAGAAAGTCTTTTCTGGATAAATATTTTTTAACACACTTTATGTGGGGGAACTTCAGTTGTCATTTGCTGCCTTGCCAAGAGTCAAATGACAAGACCACTCTCATGTTTGTTAAATTTGAACAGCTGCGAGATAGTTAGCTTAGCATAAAGACTGAAAACAGGGGGAAACTGCTAGCATAGTTCTGTACAAAGGTAAGAAATTCTGTCTTTATCTGTACCAAAGGGAAAGTGTAAAAGCTCACTGACAGACTGAGGCAATTTGTTTCTGTTTCCAGTTTTTATGCAAAACTAAGCTAACCAGCTTCAGGACTATATTTAATGTGTGATAGAACTAATGAAAATGATGTGAATTTTCTAAAACTATTCATTCAGAAGATGTGGATTTTTACCTGGCTGGGAGAACATTGTGAAAATATAAAATTTGCTGTATGTTTTGTTTTGTTTTTTGTTTTTTTGGCATGCCACTCATACTATAGTCCAAAACTGTCACCAACTGTGCAAAGACCATCTCTCTATGGGCCTCAAATGCCCCAGGTTCAGTGTTTGCCACTTTTTTATACTAATCTGATTCATTGCAGTTTTGTTTGGCAGTATTCACCAGTAAAGCACACTAATATGATAAAGTCTATTAGGTGTTTTACCTGCATTATTACCTAATCTTAATCCCTATGTTATGTCACAATTTGGGTTAAAGACCTTCATTCATTTATCGAAATGCTAAATGGATGTTTAAACAAATAGCCACACAGCAAACCCTGGGGCTAGTGTTGTAGTACTCAAGTCCAAGACTTCACTCCTGATTTTCAAGACTCGTGACTCGACTTAGACTTGAGGACTAATGATTTGGACCCAAACATTGAGTGCATTTGGACTTGTAAGTTGGAGATGGGGTATCTGACTTTATTATTGTTATTATTATTTTAATTTTTAGTAGGCCATAATAATTTAGCATAAGATACTGATTATAAACTCTGTTTGCCCACATCATGCTGTAAAAAAAAAAAAAAAAAAAAATCACACTTCACTTATAAGTAGTGTGTCTGCACACTTTTTAAAACTGTTTTTAGTCTACTGAAATATAGTTAAGTGAGAGACAGGGAGAGACAATTTTAGCTGTTTGCAGCTGTGATGTCATCTCAAGTCCCATACATATGCTGAGCTGTATCCAGCCCAGACAGAAGCAGACCGAGAAGAAAACACACCGGCCTGGGGAGAGGATATGATGCACACACTGCTTATATGTGAAGACAGGACAACCGTCACACTGCACAATTCAGGTAAGAGCCAAAAACAGAACATATAATGTGTTAGGGGATAGAATTATATGCACACACATGCAGCTGCAGCATTTGTCCACTTCACATTACCAAAACAGTGGCATGTTTCCTGCACTGCGTGTGTCTGAGCATGAAGCACACACACAGCTTTGACACTGTTATAGATCACTGATACGAAGGTGACATCAAAGCTGGGACACTTGGATGCTCTGCAAGATGCATTTCATGAGACACCAGATGTATTGATGAATAATTAAATATCCCATAGCTGTAGTTGTACAGACCATTGAATATTAAATCAGCAGATGACAATACAGTGAAAGTCTCGGACAGAAGGGGAGTGTGAGGCTGGCTGTAAGAGGGTTGTCCCTGCTCTGTCTATTCACTTGGACAGGATGGGTGTGGCTCTCTCCCTCCTCACCATTATAGTCATTTTCACTCTGTGCAAGATGAAGGTCAGATAACAGATTTATGAGGGCATGTTCAGACCTTTATTAATTAAATGAAATAATTACCATTTAAGCATGTATATAGCTGTGCTAATATGAAGACGGGCTCTCCTAAAGAGATTCCCTTGTGGCTTGGTGTTGACTAACTGTACAGAGCATACAGTATCCACAGCAGTTCATCACATGAAAGCATTAATGTAATGTTATTAGATAGAATGCTTCATGTGGATGGGACTTCTGTTTAATGCTGCAGCTGTTAGAACACACTGGATACGGTCTGGTTTATACATACATTTTTAATATTCCAGATTATGAACACTTGAGTGGTTCCCTCATTTTACCTCAGAGTAGCACTGGTTACCCTTCTTCTGTGCTCACAGCACTCCTGTGGATATCTAATTATTTTGGCAGAAACAAATTGGATGTGTATTAGGAGTCATACATCAGTAACAACTGATTCAGAATGCTGCTGCTGACTAGAGCCAGAAAAAGAGAACACACTGCAGGTATTTTAAAACCACTATTGAGTTGTTGTGTTGTTTTTAGAACTATTTGTCTTTAAAGCACTTCATGGTGTGGCAGCAACGTATTTGTCTGACATGCTTGGAATTTATGAACCAGGGTGACCCCTCAGGCTCCGTGTTCTAAAGAAAAGATCAAGATGTTGATATTTGTCAACTGCCTGATATTTAAAATTTTACCCAGCTTTCAGTTAGAATATTTATGGTAATATTTTTTTTTATCATTTATTTTAATGAAAACGGGTTTTATTGTCTCTAATCTGTTTTTTTTTCATCTTTTATGTTTTATTTTTTCTATCATATGTTCATCTTTTTATTTGTGTGCATTAGCCTCAAATTGTTATGTCTGTCTTATCATTAGCTTGTCAGTCTTAAATGCACTAACCTGAGTGAAAGCTGCCATACAAATGACTTTTGATTGGCTGATACAAGGAGAGAACATTTTATTCTGATCGCTACATTAATCTGACACTAACTAACATCTATCTATTTCTTTCCACAGACATTTACTGATCTGAAAGGAGGATAACTAGCATGACACAGGAAATTTGTCAAAGCAGTGTGAACCAGAATAAACAGGCCCTGCGGTGATCCTGCACCCAGCTCAAGCTGAATCAAAGTGCTGCAGCATCGTCATAGGAGCGAGTCACCAGATGAGTTGTCTCCTGGACTGAGAGAATATTTGCTGGAAAGACTGTAGCTCACTGATTCAGTTCCTCTGTCTATGAATTCTCAAATATTTACATGCCATGTCTAGCAGCTCTGAGGGATGAAGAACAGCTTGAGACAGACTGGTTAGGACTCTATGACCTTTTAATGTAGGGTCACTCCTACAGGCAGAGCTGGATGTGAAACTGCTGCTGGTTGAAAACAGGAGAGAACTACACTCTTTGTTTTGTGGTACTTGGCGCTGCACTTCCCTTTCTCCTCTCATTTTGTTTTTCCACTTCCACCCTTTTACAGAAAAAAAAGGATAAACATAATCCAGAGAAGCAGTTACTCACGGGCATTCACATGAGCTCAGACTGCATTTTACACTCCAGAGTCAAACTGTAAAACTCTGAGACTTCTCTTTCTAAACAAACATGAACATATTATTTTATTTAATTAAAATGTTAAATATACTTAACCACTCCACATATATTTTGCAATAAATATTCTGTAGTTGTAATAGGAAGAATAAAATGAGTCATTAAAGAGGCTCAGTACATGTCAGTATGTTGTCATTTACCTGAACATTTACTTAAATGTACATCCATATTATGTAGATATAGCTGACAAATCTATGAAACATACGTGATCATAATTGATATATACTATGTAATTTAGCAAATGTCCTCCACATTATAAACGTACTTGATTACTAAATGTCTGTCAAAACATAAGCTCTTAGTATAAGTACATTTTTGTGTCGCATAAGTCATAGATGTATTGTGCGAGCGTGTAGAGTAACTGTGCACATCTGTATGATCTGTCTCCTGACCAGTTTGCACACACCATGGGCTGTGCTATGTGTTCCCAGCTGGTCGATATGTGGACTGTGAGAGTGAGCAGGACCGGCCGCAGGGCCATGGAGCTTGCTGCCTACCCACAGATGCTCCAGGGAGGCTACCACAGAGTGACTGGCCTCCACTACATGTCCTCTTTCTCTGATGCGGAGGACTGCTGTGATGACACCAGCTCAGGCAGCTCTCTCACCTTGGACTGGCAAACACAGGCGACTGATGGCTGACACTGAACCAAACCAGCAGGTGTTATAATACAAACATGTAAATGAATATGATGAAATACACATGAACTGTGCAATAAATGTGATTATTGGCATTTAAAAGGATGAGGTGCAGTCTGTTGTCTTTTAACAAAGCAGGCTACTGCAGGGAGTTTCCATGAGTCTTATTACAAATTTTATTACCGGTATTTTATTATACAGTATACTGGTTCAGGGAATATACAGTATATTGTATATATACAATATACTGTATATTTATATGTAGCCTATGTGGTATTTTTCATCTCTTTTTAGTAGTTTTGTGTCTCTTTGTATATTATATATATATATAGTAACTAAAGTTAATGTACCGCATTACCAACTGCTTAAACATTAATGCAGCAGTTCTCCTCAGGGTGGTGGAGGGGGTCGAGGCTAAGTCAGGGGTGGGGGTGGGAAGGAGCTCAAAAATATTTATACCCACCAGAGGGAGGCCCCAGTAGAAAAAGTTTGAGAATCATGCATTTAAGTATTAGTAATTGTAAAACAATAATATATAACAATTTACCTGAATAATAAAGACCATTCTGTAAAACTTGTACTACTGATACTTTAGTTACTTGATAAGACTTCTGTACTTTTACATTATGGTATTTGTACTTCTGATCTTAGGAATTTGACTACTACTCTGCACTTTATATACTATTATATACTTTAAAAAGGTAAAATGTCCTTTAAAAATGTTGTTATAATATCACACATTATATTACTACATTTTTATTACTGGTGCAGCAGAAGTATTGTCACTGGGTAATTAAATACTGTTAGGCAGCTGAATCTTTACATTACATTTTATCAACAATTATGCATTTTGTGTTTAAAATCTTTTCAGATTTCTAGTTGTTCCATCCTTCAGATAAATGTAGTGGAGTATAAGTACAACATGTCCCTGTATAAATAGTGGAGCATAAAAGTAACATTAAATAAAAACACTCAAGTAAAGTACAAGTACATGTAGAGTAGTTGAGTACATTACTCCATGTACTACATTACACCTTCACTGTCAGCAAAATGTTTTCACAATAGTGTATTACTATTATGACTGTGCTGTTACGCAACTTAGTAGCAGATGACACAAGCAGGATCCAGATTGCAATGGAAATGTTCTTTGTTTTGCAACTGCTCCACAACCCATATTTTGCCAGCGGTCTTAAGTGAAATTATTGTCCTAATACAAGATGCAGAAGAAAGACGCCCTGGCTCCGGAAGTCAAATAAACGTGACTCAGATCATATGTGTTCATTTTTTGAAAGCTGCCTTACTTACAGTAGATCTCATTAATATGACAAAAGGTATAGAAAACATTTCTAAACTGATCCTAATATGGTAGTAGTTATGTATTAAGTATTAAGTTAAATAACTTATTCAGTTCTGTAAATGAATGCCAAAACAACTTTAAATATTGTAATATGAAATAATAGCTTCTATTTGCAGTGTTGTAGTACTCGAATCCAGGACTTTGACTCAAACACTGGGGACTCGACTACAACACTGTCTATTTGTTATGTTATGAGATTATGAGAAAATAGGCCCCTGGACATAGACCCCAGACATTTTGAGTGTTTTAAGTTGTCTTGTGTCACTTTGTTGTCATATTGCATCTCCTTGTGGTATGTCATGTCTCTTCTTAATCATTTTATGACTCTTTATAATAGTAATGTGTTTCTTTTAAGTGGTTTTCCATGTATTTGTGGTTGTTTCATGTGTTTAAAAGTTGTGTCTCTTTGTGGTGGTTGTGTGCCTATTTTTTAGTAGTTTTGCATCTCTTTAGTTGTTTTTGTGTTTTGTATGCAAATCAGATTCCAGGTAGGGGTGACACCCCAGTCACCTTCTGTCCCCACCCTTGTAGATTTTCCAGTTTGTTTTAAAGATTTATAATTTGCTTTAGTGAAAACGTATGATGTTTTTGAAATGTTACCCAAGGGGCATTTGGTTGTATAATGAGTAGCTTACTTTTACTTTTGATACTGTTAATATGTTTTGTTGCTAATAGCCTTAAGTTTTTTACTTAAATAGAATTTTTAACAGCATTTCTACAGTGTGGTATTTTTTATTAAGCCTAAGTCATCTGATATTAGTGTTCATGTAACTTTTTGGTCGTGCCAAGTTATTTCACCCTGGGAATCACAGAAAAACGAAAGACGCATTTCCATCTCTTCCGTTCAACTTGGCATCATCACCGGGGCGAGTGGGTGGAGGCATCACCCAGTACAAAAAAGCCTTCCCCTCGGGTCCACTCTCACTTTCAGCAGCTTGACGCACGCGCGCACACACTCCAGAGCTCTGGTCTGCAACTCGCCTCAGACAGACTAACTGGCACGGCAATGGCATTCATGATAGGAAACGAGGTTTTCTCCTGTTTTGCTTTCTACAGCGTGCTTCTGGTGATAAAAATGTACATTTTGGCGATAATAACGGGACAAGTGCGTCTGCGCAAAAAGGTGAGTCCATGATTTGGAAAGTGTTGAAAACTCATACTGCTTCTTAAATCATGGAGGGGGGATTTTTACTGAAAGTTTTGTTTTGTTCCCTGAAAGGCATTTGCCAACCCCGAGGACGCGCTGAGACACGGAGGTCTACAATATCACAGGGAAGACCCAGACGTGGAAAGATGCCGGAGGTGAGAATACGAAGGTTTGACACTGTCACGACACGCTTTTACGTTTTAAATTGATTTTGTAGTGCTTTCAAATATGTTGCTTTATGCAAAGGCAGACTACAACCATAAGAAAATACCAGCAGTTATTATCTTACAGCATTATCCACTTTAGCTGTTGCCTCCAGAGGTGGTGGAAACGTCTGTGACTTGGTTCTGTGCCAAATATTAAAAGTATGAAATATGAAAACTTTTTTCCAGTGAAGATTTTCCAAATTAGATGCGTTTTCCTCTACTGGTTTTCAACAACAGCTGGCAGCCTGGAGCAGTTGTGCTTTTGGCTTTGATTTAACATGTCAGAAAATGATATGTGACGGCAGTAAGGAAAGATGTTTTTTGGTTTTAGTTTTTGACTAGTAAAAACATTTGCTTCTGTTTTTCCTCTCTGTCTATTCTGCTACCCTGGACTGCCTATCAAGTTATGCTAGAAAACAATGGTGCATTGGGAGGCATTTACAAATACTGATTCGTGATTAAGTATTTATGTTTATGAATTTCCTCAACATAAAGTGTTGAAATAGTTTTCAAGCGTAATTACTACTTTTGTACTGTGCTCTTATCTGGAGCAGCTGTTAACAAGGCAGGGTCCCTATACAATAATAGGCTAATAACAAAAAGCTGGACCCAGTGGGTGGAGAGGAAGTAGATAAAGTAATCTGGCTGGGCTGAGAAAGTTTCACATTTCTGCTGTTGTATGAATCATGTGAAATGAGCAGGTTTTACCCAGATTGCAATTAACTAATGCGTCACCTCTCAGTGAGGTGACTCATTAACACTCCACAGTGTTAGTTAAACAAGATCGTTTCACCATCCAGACAATCGACCGACTTGCAGAGGAAACCATAAAATAATCCAAAATTGGAATGAATTACTGAAATAACAGTCATACTTTATATGTCATCATTTCACTGCATCGTATGTAGCTGAGCCAACTTGAGAGGCTATGAAAACAGATGTGTGTGTCTGCAGTCACATATGCAGTATACACATGTAGCTATGTGTGACTGAATCTTTTGTCTCCTATAGAGCTCATATTAATGACATGGAGAACATCCTTCCCTTCTTCTTCCTGGGTACCGTCTACTCCATGACTGGACCTTCACTGACAGTGGCCCGCCTTCACTTTCTTGTCTTCTTCATGGGTCGTGTGCTACACAGCATTGCCTACTTGCTTGCCCTGCGAGCACCAACTCGCTCACTGGCCTACATCATTGCACAGATAGCTTGTTTCTCCATGGCTCTGCAGGTTCTCGTGACAGTTGCAGCATATGCATAAACATCCAGAAATGAGGGACTGAAGTAGAGGTGGTGTTCTGTGTCGTAAGGCGGTAGTTACAATTTGTGACCTGTGTCTGAAAAAGCCAAGGAGGTTGCCTGAGAGAGAACTTAAGAGACAAGGATGTCAGTGAGAGTGCAATATAGCCTCCTGCACAGTGTTTGAGAACACTAGTGCTGGGTTTTATGAGATTTTGTCAGTATTTTATTGTTTTATTTACAAATATGAGAATATCTTGAAATTGAACTGAAGACATTATTTTGTACTGTACTTTTGTATTTAAAATGAAAATGAAGGTTGTTACTCATTTTGTTTTTTTAACCTGTCCTGAAACTCTCTCTCAGACTGTTACATAGATTTATTTTAAGCCACTTTGGAATATTTTACACCACTACACTACATGCTAATCCCTGCCCCTTTTGGTGTTTACACACATGACAGACTGCCATTCATGTGCGTATTGTATCTGTTTCCTGTGTGGATATTCCATCTGTTGTGTTAATATTTGCTTGCATGCTACATTCAACAAAAGCATAATGGATCCTGGCATGATCATTGACGATGCGTTGAAAGATTTGAATTAGCACCCGGTGGAATGCAAACTGATGTGCTTATTACTATGTGGGTGAAAATGTCTTTCAAGTCCTTTATAAGGAAGAAGAAAGGACACTGAGTTTGGACTCTTGCAACAACCTGCAGAGAAAGAAATGAAATGTGGAAATTTTGTAAAACATTTCAAGCATGTTTAAAGTATTGTAATGATAATTTATTATTCCATATAATGTACAAAGAGATGTTTTAACTCCATGAACACATATTTGTTGGAATTAAAACAATTCACAACCACGCTAAACTAATCTTGAATTCAGAAATATATTATTTTATTTAACTGTCTTTTAACTAAAAGGTCATTGTTGACTTTGGCCATGCAGGGACAGTGTGTTCTGGCATTAAGGGGAAAGGGGCCCCACTTTGTGTGTGAGAGCGAGGTGATCCAGAAGTTTGTGGCAAAGCTCCAGCATTCCTCCACACATTATGTAAGACCTTTTGGGCTGTGTTTTGCTGCCTGTTGTATCCTGAGGGGCCAGACATTTCTGGGAAGCCACATAAAGGCCCTGAAATACAGGAGAATGCTCAGTGATGCATTTAACATGATTACAGTTCTTGAAATCTGCATATCAATCATCTCATATTGCCTGAAGTGTTATGAGTGAAATAATGTTTTCCATCTTTATGGCTCAGTTGTTCCTTTTGCTCATGTGTGATTTGCTCCAAACTAATATATTCCAGCTTTCAGAACATACTTTCCTAGTAATCCTGTTTGGACTAATTTTCCTATCAGTGGCTGAACTTGAAATTACAGAGCCAGAATGTTTTGTGATTGTGGAGAAAGGAAAAGAACCCTAGGAAGTGGGAGGCCTGAAAAATAATTTGCTTTGAAAGAATGAACCTTGATGTGGGTGAAACACAAGCTAATGACATGTCTTGGATGGGGGCGTAACTGTGGCCTGTGTATGCATCAGAAGTGTGTTCGTCTCAACCTGCCTGCACCTTCAGGGTAACAGGGAGACACATGCCACACATTCTCTTTCATCTTAACACGAAACACACATCTTAGCTGACACACAAAAATCTGAAACCACAAGATGGTAAAAAATTTTGAATAATATTTGTGCCCACAGGTATTTTGTTACAGCACCTGATATTTTTTGTACAAACTGTGTACTAAATTAAATTACTCATTAAAATGTTTATTTCACAAAAAATAATGACTATTTACATATTAGTTATTCTGTACCTTTCGATTAAATAATGATTTAGTGAAAAGTCGTTTAACAGGGTAGGAAACCCGGATACTATATTTTACCAAGTCTTTGAACTCGGAATTTCATTGGCTAACCAGCTTGTCAATCATTCTATCAAAACCCGTGATTGGCCAGGGCTACATTGAGAAGATTTTTGGCTGTATCTCGTCGAGTTAGTTGGCTGATTGATATGATATTGATTGTCGTGCTAACTGTCCAATGGGAGCTCTAAAAATGTAACTTAGGCGTTTGTTCAAGTGTAAAGCCTAGCAAAACACTACAATGTCCCTGGGTTAGTGTCATATGGTTAGCCCAGCAGGTGGCGGTAATGCACCTTAGATTGGCTTGCCAACCTCCAATAAACACCACAGGAAGAAGATGAAGTGTCATATGGTTGTTAACAGTGAACCAGAGTATCAGTGACCTAACAAACAAAGAAATAACAAAGGCCACTGGAAGAAATTGCAAACACGGGCTATTTTCTCCATGTCAGCATTTTTGTTGGACTAATGCTTGGGTCTATGATCACTGGGATAATGACACACCTTGAATACAAACAACCGAGAATGGTAAGGGGCTGTTCTTGTGTGTGTGTGTGTGTGTGTGTGTGTGTGTGTGTGTGTGTGTGCGTGTGTGTTACTGCTGCATAATGAAGAACTGCTGAAAGACTTCGTAGCGAAAATTGAGAGACGTAGAGCTTAACAGTGTATAGCACGTTGTAGTTGTGTTAAGATGACAGTAGGTGTCAGTGATTGCTGGAAAAGTGATTGGGGTCCACGGGAGCGCGCAGCCTTCTAAATATGCATCGGGATCAAACTGTAATAAAGCGCAGAAATAGTCAGGATGTGTATCCCCATGGTAGCACGAAGGCATGTCTTTGCAAAGCTTGAACCTCTGAAGAAATTGCAAGGATCTAATCACAATTATAGCCAGAAGAAGCCGTAGCAGAGTTAAATCTGGCATTCTTCAGGCGTACTTGCTGGATATTTGGATAGTCATTCAAGTAGTTAAATTAGTTTTTGACCATTTTTATGTGGTTATAAAGGTAACCTAATGTGAGGCAGAAAATCACTTGCAGTATAAAGATAGTGACTTTAATCTTTTTGGAAAGAAGAATACTAAATTCTACTGGTTTCATAGTAAGTAGTACTTAAACTAGTGCAAAAGGTGCTGGATGATTGATAATCTTTAAAATCCTACCCACAATGTAAAGGTAATCTGAGCAAAATATATAGATAAAAACACCTTCATTATAAAGATATTCACTTTAATTCACTTTAGACATGGTTAAAATATTTTGCTTCTGAAACTTGCAGGGTATATACATACAGTATAATTGAGTAAAACACTGCAGCAGAAACAAATCGACATCCTGACAATGGCAGTTGTATGTGGAGTTAAAAACAAAAAACACAACAGATCTGTGTGTGCGTTATCAGGTAACACACACACAGGTTCTGAAGGCCCTGAAACAGGTGAATCCTCATAAGTCTGTGGGACCAGACGGTGTCTCCTCTAGAGTTCTGAAAACCTGCAGGGACCAACTAGCTACTGTGTATGCAGACATCTTCAACCTGTCTTTAACCCAAGCAGTAGTCCCTTGCACTCTAAACAACTTCAGGCCGGTGGTGCTCACATCAGTCGCCATGAAGTGCTTAGAGAAACTGGTCCTCACACACATTAACCACATGGTCCCGGACACTGTAGACCCCCTCCAGTTTGCCTATCGCCCCAATAGAGGCCTGCAAGTAACATGATTGGGCTTTTCTTTGTATCACTGACCATTAAACAAGTTGACCTTGGACTGAATTTGCTGGGACGCCCACTCCTAGGAAGACTGACACCTGTCTTGAAGGCTCTCCATTTGTAAACAGTCTTTATTACCGCAGAACAGTGGATTTCAGATAGTTTGGAGATGGCCTTATAACCTTTCTCAAACTGATGAGCAGTGACATTTGCTTCCCTGAGGTCATGGCTGATGTCCTTTTTTTCTTGGCATGATGCAGACACACCTCAATATTCCAGAACACCAAACTGCCAAAAGTTCTACTTTTCTAGAGGTAGTCACACTCCTTAATGATTGACAAATCCTGTGTGCACTTGATTAGTAACGTCTGGCTGCTGATTACTCTCTAATAAATGTAAATTAGGATTGCACTCAATGACGAGAAATCAGTTTATTCTGCAAGAAGACAGTGTTTGGCCACCCGGCCTTCATCAATGTCATCGAGTGTGATCCTAATTTACATTTTTTGGATAATGCTGCTGGGACAACGAACCAGTTTTTCCTGAATGTGGTGGAATCTGTACATAAAGGTTTTGCTGGTTATTGTCTTAATGGCTGTGGAAATATGAAGGATGAACTTTGAATGTTGGGAAACAGTGACTGCATATTAAAATGTTTTTTGTTGGCACCTGAGGTTTTTATTTTGTTTTGTTTATAGAGGTTGGTGAGGATCACACAATTATATTTTTAGGACCTGATAAATAATATTAAATTGAAGGAGGGTGTACTTTTATTTTTTACCATGACTGTATGTAAGACTATAAAAAAATAAATCAGATTTCATAAATATTTATTACATATCAATGAACAGAATCAACTATCTTCACAGCAGTGGTCTACAGCACTTATTTAATTGCTCAAATAATAATAATAATAATATAGTTCAGTTTCATTTTAGGCCACATTTGATACACAAACATTTACAAGTTAGTACTTGGCATTAAAAACAATGGCAATACAATATTTTAAGACACTTGGTGTTTTGTTTTTTTTTGTAAATTTTCTTTTGTTTTGATATCACAGAGATTCAGCAACAGTCTAAACAGTAAATATAGATTCAAATACAAAAAAAAAGAAAAAACAGTGACTATGCCAAGGGGAGGTAGAAACAAAAAGTACTCGACAGAAATAAAGGAGAAATAGGAACCACTTAACTGGGAGAAGCGTCAATCCCCCAGTCAGTCACACTCATTCATTTAGTCGTCTGAGTTGTGTTACAGTGTTGGAACGGGTCACACTGAGTCAGGCAGGAGGAGAACGGAGCAAAGACGTAAGGGGAGGAAGCTCATGCAAGATCTGAAGGCTGCTGTGTTGTGAAACCACCACACAGAGGCGCTCTCATGCCGACAGCATGGTCAGAACCAGTGCTCCCAATCTGGTGCCTTTCTGATCCTTAGAGATTTCTCCTTTGGCTTCACTGACTGTATAGTGTTCATTGGTCATAACCTTTGCCCCGTTTGTTTGATTTTGCATTCACCCAAAGTCACAGCACTTATTTAACTTCTCAGTGCACATGCAAAAAAGTATATTATTCATTTGAAAAGGACAAATTTATATACTTCTAGAATCTGTGCCTCTGTCTGGGCCACTGCTGGCTCATCAGAAACTAAATTCAAGGCTGAAAAGTCTTAATGTCTGCCTCTGCTGCTCTCTGATTTGAACTGTTTCTTCAGAGTCCTCCAACTTTATGAAAGTAGGGTAGTAGAGTTTAAAGTAGGATTAGGTTAAAATTTAAATAATAGCCTAACAAAGGCCAGGGTGTCAGGGACACACTGGAACAAGCAGGAATAAAATAGTTCAGGCAAAAAGTTGTCATTTCTAGACGGGTTTTGAATGACGGATGATGAGTTCATGTTTGGCAGTTACTGTTAATAACCGCTGTCAGGCCCTTTTTGTACAGAGAGATCAAACTGCCGACGTGTTGACCCTTGTCACCATGGCTTTTTTGATTTACACTAAACTCAAAAAGGCCAGCAAACTGTGGTCATTTTACACAGCTGCTGGAATCCTGGCCTCTTGTGGCAGCATTTTGGAGGGTCAACACTGACCCCCATGCTGGTACTGTACTTTTTTTAGAGTGGCAAAGGGGAAAACTAGCACAAAACTCCTGCATTGCATGGGCAGTATAAAAGGGGCTAAGGTCAAAAATCTGTAAGTTTAGTTAAGAATGTGGCTGGTAATTGATCAGTAAATTTAACCAAGTGCCCGTGGTGGCTTTCCAGATGCATACAACAGTTTGTCAACAGGTCCATGGTTGTAAAACAGGGATAAAGGAAAAGTGGAGTACCACTGTTGTTCAGTGAATTGGCCCAGAATTCATAGCTGCAACCCAGCAGGTGTCCCGGCTGTAAATCAGTGTTTTACTGGCCATCTGAAATAAAAACAGCAGGGCTTATGGTCCCAGTGCTGAATCCCTAAAAGGGTTTTTTGTTTTATATTACCCACAGGTAGGCTATATGTTCAGTTTAGTTATGTGATTTATTTTTAATTGTACACTTTTTAGTTTATGTTCCTTTTAACACACTTCTTTTTTCGTTTCAGGTTGTCATTTACCTTATGCTGATGTGTTTGGGTATGACACTGCGGGCCTTGTGATTCCCAAAGCAGCTACTTTTTGGTGCAGAATGCTTGCAGAAAAGGTGAGTAATGCAGATTTAAGGTCTGCTCATTCTCATGGAACAAAATGTGTAGTGCAGGTGGCTTAGAGTGCCTGCAGTACACGTTTTGGAGGGAGTTGTGGGTCACCATAGTAATCTAATGTGGACTACAGTCATGGCTGCTACTGTCAGACATCAGATTATGGTCATGGATAGCCAAATAGGCCAAAAGAGTGAGGTTTTCATATTCGGCCATGCATTGTTTGCATGTTGGTGACACTGTCTACGTGTTGTCTAACGAGTGTAAATTTGGTGTTAACACAAAGTGCATGTTAACAACATGTAACAAACACGTTGATAATACATTAAAAGTTGATCGTGGCTCGTTTCCCACCGGCTGTGGACAAGTCAGGTTAAACCAGTTCTGCAAACTGAAGGGGCGCCCCACTGCTACTTAACAAGAAGTCTTTCCATAGTCATCTTTAGGAAGATTAACTGTTTATGTAGGTGGTTTTTTCAGTTAAGATATTATACATACAGAAAATGCATCAACCTCCCCACAAATATATAGTTTAAAAGAAAAGCTTTTGTTCCTGCATCCGGTACAATTCACTTAGTTTCATTTGTGACCCACTGACAGGTGCAGGCGGGGAAGATGATCTGGTATAGTGTATTTCTGGTCTGGTTGTTATGTCCCCACTTTTGTAGGGTTATCTAAGGAGACTGAATCTTCACACTAATTATTTTTAAAGTGAAGATTACATCTACAGCCCCTCAAACGTATTCAGCCTTATTAAATTCCCTCTGTAATATGTATTACTTAGATTAATTAATAGATTATGCTAAAAATATTTTAAATTGATGTGAATTGTAGACATACAGTATGTCATTATACTAAACCTTATCTCAAACATCTATACTGAATTGTATACTAAACCTTATCTCAAACATCTATGTAGCAGGTTTATATTAGACCTAGGACAGGGTGACCTATACTGGCAGTGAATTGTACCAGACAGCAAAATAGCTACATTTATGTGTGTGTGTTTTTCTTTTATATTTATTATGGGGTTTGTTTTTATTGTGAGTAGGAAAAACAGCAGCTGCAAACAACAACATACAGTTAAATAATGTTCCTAAAGATGACAGATGCATAACAGAAGCTGTTCCTGTTAAGTAATGTTGGGACACCCGGGTTTAACCTGACCTGTCCACAGCCAGTGATCAACCTTTAATGTGTTGTTTACATGTTGTAACTTGTACCTGACTCATTAACGTATTAAATTTTCATACGTTAATGTGTAGACAATGCACAAACAATGCAATTGCAGGTGTAACTTTGCACATTTTGGCCTTTTTGGCTTTCCTGTTCAGTGGAAATGATAGAAAATGGCACTTGTGGGAGACTTTGCCTCCAGCCCTGTTTACCTGTGTACTGTGAATAAGGACCAATATGTGCAGAGAGCATTAAACATAGTTTTACTAAATGTGGGAATAAAATTGATTTTATATGTCTATAAATATGCATCACAGGTGTGACAGACATCCATGACTGTCAGTGTGGATGCATTCTCATATATAAACAGATGTACACATTCATATTATACACCATTTGAAAGTGGACTGGAAATAATCACATAATATACAGCACACATTAAGCTCTAGCAGTTTAAGGGGGAATTGTGAACACAGGTTTAGGTCATGCCTCGGTGTGTAGATTTACATTCAAGTTGTGGTTTGGGACCAAACCGTTATCTCGAAGCTGTTACAGAACTCTCACACTGCTTCATTGCCTCTTGGGGTTATTTTCTGTGGGGCAACACAAACGTCCAATGCACAGTGGCTGAGGGGCTGCTCGCGAAAACACACACAGAAACATCTTCCAACTCCCACTGCACCCATTTTTTTTCAAAGAATGGGGAGACCCAAGATACAGAGGTATAAACAAACAAACAGCAATTTAAAAGCAAACCAACCAAAATATTAAAATAGTGGTGACAGCACAGGAGTGGGTGGGCAGAGAAGTGCATGATGGGATTGTCTTCACTTTAGGTCCAGGACATCATCTTCGAAGGATGTGGAGAGGGAGAACCCGCTAGCGAGAGGCAGGCTCTCCTCTTGCAGCACCACCTTCTCTGGCTCGACCTCGGAACTGGGCGAACAGTGCAGCTGGACGTCCAGGTCTGCTTCGGTGGACTCGGAGACTAACCTGGTGTGCACAGAAAGGTATGCCTCAAGCTCCAATAGCATTATGCCACTGTTAAATGTTTTGTTGTTGCTACTGAATTGCTCGCCGTCACCTGTCGCTGTTTGTTGACGTCAGTGCTCGTGCTTTGGGCTCTTCCTCAGTGTTCTTCTTGCTCATCTTCCTCTGTTTGACTGCTCCACTATCTGACTTCCCACTGGATTCCTCCGTCAAGCCTTCATTGGTAAGGTAAGAGAAAATGGACATGGCATAAAGGAATAATTAGATCAATACTGTTTTGACATTTGTGCATTCAGTGTGAAGATACAAACAGGTGGTTAGTTTAGCTTAAGTGGAAACGGAGAGAAACAGCTAGCCTGGCTGTTTGAAGGGAACAAACTGCTGTCAGCACCTCTGAAGCTCACTCTTTATAATGCATTTCATGTGTTTTTCTGTTTCAAAAAAAGTGCAACTATCTTCCCTAGAGTCCCCTTTGCTTTTCATTCAAGAAATAGTGCAGAATATGACATGTTACTTAGTGTTTTTTATAGGTGTTAGCAAGTGGAATTTGTTGCCCTTGGCTGGACCAGGTCAGCTGTTTCCTGCCCGTTTTCAGTAGTGATGTGCAGATTGATCCTGAAATAGATACTTCCGATCCCACTGTCCTGTTCTAAGATTTTTTTTCCCCATGTTAAAAGATCAGAAATACGTATTATATTGAAAATCAGTAGGCTAATTTGGGGTAAATGTATATTGTATCTTCAATGGGGGGCACAGTAGAAAGTAACTACACTATCACCAGAACAGTCAAAAGAATACCCAGTTGATAGGAACTACAAGTCCTTCTGCATATGCAAACAATGGCTCTGTAATTGCCTGAGCCACTGAAAATCTGAATTAGAAAAAGTCTGGAGTCTCATAGCAACAGGGTGGATTTCATATGCAGTTGCCGATACGAGGGACATAAACAACAACCAAGATGGTGTGTAAAGGGGCCCTGTATATACTGTATGTAGTATGGAGTAGTGCCACCTCCAACAGTTCAGTATGTGGACTGCAGAAACGTCCCTTCATAGTCTAAGAAATGTTTCCACCGTGACCAGGGTGGCACTATTAATATGGTTGTTAATAAAAGCTGCAACTTAGCCCTTATATATTCATCTTATATCTCCTCTTCTCAACACTCTCTGTGGTCTGGACCTATCTCTTTTCTTTCCCTTTTTTTTTTTTGCACAAAGCATCAGTATCGCTGTTGGAATCAGCTATACCAGCCCGGATTTTACTTGGTATCAGATTGGAAAGGAAATAAGTGGTATTGCACATCACTAGTTTTCAGTCTTTATGCTGAGCTAACTTGCTGCAGGCTCTAAGTTCTTATTTATCTCATTTATATACCCGAGTTACCTTCTCCTCTTTCAGCAAGAAAATCAATAGGCATATTTGTACAACTATCAACACTAATTAATCAGTTAAAACAACTGAAATTATTAGTTGTATAACAGTTTTTCTGCTTACCGAGCAGCTCCTTCCGTGTGCGGCTCGCTATCTCTTTGATTTCCATTCGGGACAAGGAAAGGGAGTGCGTGGCGGAGATGAGAGGAGTTGTGGGCACTGCGGCGGAGGCCGGTGTCGTCAGCACCTTGTTGACCAAAGGGGACTTGAGAGGTCTTTCAATGCTGCGCCCCACCAAGTTACACAGAGGGATCTTGAAGATGTGCTTACATGCTGCTTCACCTGGGAGGAAGGAACCCAGAGGAAGAGGAGGATGGAGAAAGGTAAAGTCAGGAAAGTAAAGAAGGGAAAACACCGATGAGGGATGACATGACAGAAGCGATAGAATAGAATGACAGAAAAGGGACATAAAGGGAAATAAATGTGTGGCAGTTCATGAAGAATATATGGTCTGAGGCACATTTTAGCTGCAAAAAATGCACAAATGCATTTAAAGCAAACCATCTTTTTAGGCTTTCCATGTAGCCACTAAACATTTTGTCATAGCCAATTTATTCAGTTTTTCTCAGCTCTCCATTGCTGATCATTGGTAATGGAGTTGCAAACCGTGTCTATTTTTCACATCAGAAGAATCGTTTGACACTGTGAGCAGTTTGCTTATTTGCTTTAGTGCTGAAAATTAGACGAGAGGATTGACACCACTCGTGTGTATGCTAAATATGAAGCCACAGCCAGCAGGTGGTTAGCTTAGCTTAGCACAATAGCTGGAAACAGGAGTACGTTGGGCTAATTTAATGAGCATGTTATATTTTATATGTACAAAAACCAAAATGTAAAGACATCAATTTGTCTAATTGTTCTCTACAGAAGCTCCCTCTTCTACCCTCACCAGTCACTTTAATAGTCACACTGGTACAATTGTATGCAATTCAATACAACACTTCCACCTTAACATCTGTGTTTATGAAGTTTAAAATGTTTCAGATTTTGGTGAAATTGTACATAAATTAAGTACATAAATTCAATAATAAGTTTATTTTTGGGGTCATAGTTAAAGGTGGTGTTGTACTGGACTATGTGATTTTCAGAGGTGTCTATATTTTTGCCCTCCCCAGCTACATACATGAGAGGGTCAGAATATTAGAAACCCCTCTGAATATCATATAGTCCACTACAACACCACCTTTAACTATGACCCCAAAAATAAACATGTAATTAAATTTATACATTTAATGACAATTTCACCAAAAAGTGAAACATTTTGAGCTTCATAAACACAGATGTTAAGACAAAAGTGTTGCACTGACGTACATACAGTCGTACAGGTGTGACTATTACAGTGGCCGGTCAGTGTATATTAGCATTAGCTACATTCGAGTTACAGATGTAAACCTCTGTTTCTCTGAAAGATAAATACACAGCGATGTTTCTGTTCTGAAGCTATTTCTAGATTAGTCAAGACAAAGACATTAACTGTCTGGATGAAATATAATATTCTGTCAACTGCACAAGGAAAAGATTTTAAACATCTCAAATTGTAACTCCACTGTAACACAACTCCTAATTCAAACAAAGATGTTTATTATTGTGTAGACTAAAGAATGGATATTTTTTTCATCCAGATGTTTGAAATAGTATTTTATGATTGTATCATTAAACTACCCTCTTGGATTTTCAGACACTGGAGCTAACAAGAAACATAAGCTGGGGCTCATCATTTCCCCCTGCTTCCAGTCTTTATGCTAAGCTGTCTGTTCACTGCCTTCATAACTTTATATTTATGGCACAGACACAAGTTTGGTACCAATCTTCTTATTTGATCCCTGGCAAGAACACAAAGAAATATATTTCCTGAAATACTGAACTATTGCTTTGAAACTGTCCTGGTAGTGTATTCAAGTACTTGCTAACATTCAGCTCATTAAAGCATTGGTTTAATGTCCACTACTGTTTGAAAATCCAACAGCACAAAGCGAATGCTGTAGATGTAGATTGAATGCACCAGTACAGGAAGTTTTCAAAACAGACACTGCACCAGCATAAGCTCATAAAGCTTTTAAAAAGCAAGAAAACAAGGTTAAAGTGTCTAAGTCAATTTCCAAAGCAGATTATAATTGATAACCAACAGCTGCCTAGAATATATGAAATGAATCTAAAACCTTGTTATTTTGCGTCTGCTGCTGATGAGCCAAAACAGTGGAATCAAATCTCCCTTTTCAAACAAAGACACTAAAGTGACTAATACTCCTGTTTACTGAAACAGCATGTGATCTTAAAATTAATCATCCTTACTCTACAGAGCTAATGTAATAACTTAAGTTGCAGACCATCTATTATTCAGCACAGACTATAAACATTTAAAGTCCGTTTGGGGCATATATAGATGTTTGGAGTTTTTCAAATGGCACAATTTGCCTGCAGAGCCGCAGTGTGCCAACCTGCACTGCCAAATTGTGACATCAGAGAGCAGTATTGCAGTTCAGCAGCCACATACTGCTCCACTGAGGTAGGCCGGTAGTAACATAGATGAGACTGAATCAGTGTGGAGGCTACCCTGCACAAAGAGGAACCATCTCATTTGAAATGTCAGCGGGTGAGAAGTGAATCAAAAGCCATGGAGAAAAATGGAGGTTCACACTGTGTTAGTGTTGTTAAACATCCTCTCTCCTGTACCTGCGTTGTCACACAGCAAAAATGGCAATAAAACCAAAACACAGGAAAGCATGCAGTTATTTGGAATATATAATCACAGAGATAAATATATTCCATATGCACTTCTGGACCAGGGGAAGTCTCACACTTCATCACACAACAAATGACCTAGACAATCAGGAGTGTTTTCAGTACTAATTGAAGCTGAATTCTCCTGAACAGAAAGCTGCTTTGCTGTAGGTCTTTGCCAGCGAGCAGCCACATCAGTAACAGCTTTTGTTCACATTACTGATGCAATTACATCAGACGAACCCCTCCCCAAGGAGCAGATGCAACAGGCGCACAGGCGGTTAGGGGATGGGATTTTTGTCAGCACACCTTTGACCTCTCTCTCCCTTTTTCAGCCCCCACCAACCCTCCCTCTGCTATGCAGTCTCAGATTGTGGCACCACTGTTTGGACTAGCACTTTAGATCGAAGAGAGAGCTGACAAAAGTCTCCATGGCGACAGTGCAAATCTGTAAATCATGCTGCAGCAGACGTGTCTTCTCCTTCCCTCTTCCCCTTTTCTCCCCTTTTTTCTCCCAACCTACTGCTTGTACACAACCCCTCCCTTTGCTCTCACTCTCATGCATTTCCTCTCTTCCTCCTGTAATTTTGAAAACCCTCTGACTCCGTTTTTTACTTTTCACTCTATCACCTTTCCCCCCTCGCTCATCCTCTCCTGCAAGACACAGGGGGAGGGGGGAGGGGGGGCTGTTCACTTAACATTCAACCAACGTTCAAGTCAACATGCCACCTTGGAGCAGACAGGGTGAGCACGTGCATGTTAGTGGGGCAGCATTGTGAGCGTTTTTATGAACTGAGGACGAGTTGTGCGAGAGACCTGCAGTACCTTCAGCATCCTTAGACATGTACAGGGAAAGCTTGGTACCATAGGGGATCCGTATAGAATCTGAACCAGGGATGAAGAAGAGGGTTACACAAACTGAAAACACACAGTACAAACATTTAGGCACACGTTAGGTTCTCTTTCATGTGTGTGAGTCCTCGTGATGCAGAATTATATGTATGCAGGTTGTATGTATATGTAACAGCTAAAGCAGGAAAGAAAATGAGAACCTCTTCAAGAGAAGATTACCTGGGCCATCCTAAAGCCATCCTAGCACCAAGCCCGTCCTTGGCTGATTGCAGCAGTGACAGCCAGACCCTCCTCCCTGTTAGCCTTAATGACGTGTAAATACCCGCTCGCCTCAGGCAAAGACTGGTGCAGAAGCGGCTACACCACCAAGACATTTTAATCAATGTTCTCCTCAAGACTTGTCCTTCACTGCAGCCATAAGAATTACATGGATGCATCTGAGGATAACTTTGTGTCCTTTCTAATAGCCAGAAAGTCCAATGACTACGTCATCCATCAGTCTCTTGGTTCGCACTGAATGACAAACCTGTATGCCATTAATAACATTACCAGCTGTGCATCACAAATATTCAGACTGGGTTATAAATCTGGAAGAGGTCAGCCATGTGGGGAGGAGAGATTCAGAATTGTCAAATACAACAAATACAATAAAAGACGGAGGAGGGAGTGAAAGTGGGCTGGTGGTTGGGTGGGGGTGTTTTAATCCTCAGTCACCCTTGAAAGCACTCTCTGGCTCTGAGGACACTTATTGTGTCCCCTGAACGGTGGTGTTGGAAGGTATGTGGGCGATTAGTCTGTTCCGCTTTTTGTAATTTACAGATTGTGAGAAATTTAAAAAATGCCTTGGTCTGTTTTAGCCCTTTTAACTACAAATCGGACTTAAATGCAATATCTTTACTTTCAGACTTACTTCATACTTTTGTTGCAACCACAGGTCTCCATTCATTTAATGATGACTGTGATAAAACTGTTGTGTTCAAGGAGGTTCTCAAATCTGAGAGTTGGTTGCCTGACAGCAATACTTAGAGGATAAGTCTGGTGATATCCTCTATTTTCTAGGTGTCAATAAATCTTATGAAAAAAGTAATAATGAAATGATTTTACTAACAAGTATTGTCTGTATATCCTAAGTCTGACAGAGCTTATTTTTCTGTGCCATAGATCTCCATTGTTGTCCAAAAACTATTAAAAATACATCTGTGGGCCAGATTGTTGCACTGGGTGACATCCATTAGAATGAACTGTTGTTTATATGAAGGTAGTTCCACATCCATTGTCCTGCTGCAGTAATTACTCACCAGAAAACAAATGTGTAGTAATCCACAGCTGAAAACAGCCCCCTGAAAATGCTGTATAATCCTGTTTAAGTAACATTTGCTCTGAACTAATGCACAACTGTTTTTGGGAACTTAGAGCCATTTTAAAAATTAAACTGTGTATTTATGTCTTCAGCAGAGACAAATGGGCTTGGGGCTGAGTTGGGAAGTGAGTAAGAAAGCACAGTACTGAAAGACAGATGATATTGGGATTGATGTTGTGAATGCTATCATAAGTGGGATTTCCTGACATTAAGAATAATATAGAATATCACCAGACCAAACATAATATAATGTGTTTTAGTTTTCTAGAGCAACCAACTACTGAATATCAGATGGTTCTTAAACACACCAGCAGGCTTCATTTTCAAAGTGATCCAGGCTTGTAATGAAATGCAACTGACAACAAAACAAAACAAAGGTTCACTCAAACATATTATCTTGTTTCCTTTTGGGGGGGGGGGCTTATCCAATTTGACAGTCTAAGGACAGAGGGTGTTGTATGCTTTAACCTTTTAAGCAAATTTATGGAAACGAATCTGATCTTGAGCATTCAAGATCAAGATCTCTCTAAGGACAGAGGGTGTTGTATGCTTTAACCTTTTAAGCAAATTTATGTAAACGAATCTGATCTTGAGCATTCAAACAGGTCTGCAGGCAATGCTGACCTGCTGTATGTACACTTTTAATATCAAAACACTAATATCCACATCCTCTGGAATGTTTGTGCAGGGCTTACCGTCACCAAGCGGGGAAGGAAACATGGGCATCTCGTAGCCGGTGGGCGTCTGCGGAGAACTCTGTGAACTGGTGTCTCTTGAACTACAGTTGGAGGCTGAGCTCATCGGAGCCGACGAAACAAAATAGATGTCTGACTGTGGGTGGAAAAACAGGAGGACAGAGAGGGAATGAGATCAATACACAGATACAGCAGATGTGACAATGCAAGGAAATACTAAAAGGGGCAGAAAGGATGGAGGCGGAAGATGCTGAGAATAGAGGAAAAGTATTTATTTGATGCCATGTGCACTGCTTTAAATGATCTATGTGTATGAAACACTAGTGTATCATTGCTTTGCAGCCATGCAGAGTGCCAGCCATATTTCCCACTGGGGTAATAAAGATTGATTGAAATGAGAGAGAGCTGAGACAGCTACTTCTATAACACAGAGTGGGGCCTGAAACACTTACAAGCTTGAAGGGCTCTTGCTATAGTGAAACCACACACATAATGCATTTCTACCACCTGATTACTTTAGACCAGACAGAACAAGAAAATTTAAATGAAGTAAACAAAGACAATTTTGTAATAAATGTTGAGAAAAGAAGGACAATGACAAGGTATTTTGTTTACTGTCAATCACACCGACCCTTGAAGCAGCCAACTGTAGCTCTGGGACAACTGCTGTGTACACAAGGTTGCCGTTGACCACAAGTCGGATCTCAATTGAATCCGTTGTGAATGCCAGGATGTAAGGAAATGCACAAACTGCAATGACAACACAAGCATAAGATAAAACAAGCTGCAAATGATGGGCAAGGGGCATCAGGGAGACACCACAGTGAGGGTTCTGGAAAAAAAATGTTTTAGAATACCAGACATTTTATAGTTTCACCCGGAATGGAACGCTATCAATAGCTTGTATATCCAGAAAGTGAGCTTTTCCGCCAGGGGCTCTGGATAGTCCTCCTCTCCTCTGATTTAAAATGTGCAACAGTGTGAAAGTGAATAGCATGGAAGACTGTTTTTGTAAGTGTGACAAGTGCAACTTCATTGGAGAAACAAACAGGAGAATATCTTCTCGATTAGTGAAACCTCATTTCATTATGTGCCTTCATTAAACATGATGTAATGATAAGCTTGAGGTGGGGGAGCTAACAATAAAGCTGGTTTGAGTAAGTTACTCTTTGACAGCATTGACTTAAAAAAAATAATAATTTATGTAAACATAGTAGCTACATTATGATGTCATCAATATGCTAATTAGCATGCCATCTATTGCGTTTCCAGCAGGCGGCCACTTTCTGTTGAATAGAGTTGGCAACACTGGTCCGGTGACAATTTTCTGTGGGTCTCACTATGATCAACACCTTTCACATTACACATAATTATTTGGTCAATTGTTAATATATAATATTGATTAGAGTAGCTTTAACAGTTGCTTTCGAAATGAGGGTCACCAATGTGTTGCAGTACATTTGTCTTATTAGTCAGCAGATCTCCTCATTGCTGATTTTAGTGTGTGTGTGTCCCTGACTGTGTGAAAGGAGGGTACATTATAGGATGCACAGCGGCCTAGAGCAGCAGCCTGTTGGCATCAACAGAGTTAGAGTTACAGGTTTAGTACTGATTTTCTTTTCATCACCTTTGGCATTAATAATAACACAAAACACACAAATAGGCCAATTAGATGCTAGTGGCTACACGTGGTGTTTCCATAGCGACAGAAAGCCCTGGGCAGGCCAGCAGCATGAAAAGGGTGCGGCCCAAGCATTGTTGCCGTGGTCACGTACCAATAGCATTGGGCATCTGGTTCCAGCTGAAGTGGAAGTCGGAGGTGTTGGACTGGATCATCGGCGTGGAGCCGTTAAATGGACAAACTTTCTTATAATAACAAATATCTGTAGAAGAAACAGAGGAAAAAGATTCAAATTAAAAGCTTCAGTTTGTTCTCTTTACTGTTGTTTTTTCATCTATGCTTTGAAAATGTGTTAAGTGCAGCATTTTAATGGACCTCAAAGAGATTTGAGAGCTATCTGTCCTATTATCCAGACATAAAAATGCAGGCAAAAGCCAAAAATCTATGCACAAATTCAAAATCAATTTCTTGTTCTCAATATTCTGGAGCTGTCTGTGCTATGATTTTTATTCCAGTGGCAGAGAAAAAAAACATCAAGGCTCAGCTTTGATATTAGAGACCTGAATCAAAGAACCTTTGAAATGCTACGTACTGAGTTAAAGAACACTCACAGTTGTAACACAACAGCAGACCTGCTTCCCCGTCTTCATAAACGTCAATGGCTGCTACAAAATTTACCTGTGGGCAGAGCCAAGACAGTTTTGTAGAATAATTTCAATATGATCAAAAGGGTAGATAGGAGAGATGGTTTATTAGAACAGCTGTTCATCCCCCAGCCTACTCATTCATCCCCCCCCCCTTCCTCCCCAGCTGGTGGCTGTGAATGACAACGTGTTGATTCACTCAAGCAGCCTGATAATAAATAAAGTAAATAAAGTGACTAATTGGGTCAATTGAAAGTCTCGGTTCTGCTCTACTTCACTAAACATCAAGTGAAAGGAAATGAAAAATTTGAACAAACAGAAAGCCACCATTGTGTGTGTGTGTATGTGTGTGTATGTGCTTGGACGTGTGCCTCACCCTGTTGGCGTCTACATGATGTAGCCGGTAGGCATCTCCAGTGCTCTCATTGATCAGGTCAAACTGATGTTTGTAGGCCACACAAATCATATTGTCATTTTCCCCTGTAGGCCCGTCCACCAACGCCATCACCACAGGCGGGTCACACAGACAGATCTCCTAATGGGTGGATGGCACAAGAGAACATCAGTGCTCACATACAAGGAATGAAACTAAAACAAAGTGCATCAAGCTGTTGTGTGCAGATTTGACTGGGTTATGACTTAAATGAGGAGGAGTACAATGTTTGATGTCAACTGGGGCGATTAAGGTAGTTTAAAGCCACCGTAAGTGCTTCTATAAGTTGTGTGGCACAGCCTGTGCTGCAAGTCTAACTGCCGACCCTGATAGTGGCCTCACATTTTAAAACCCCTGCTTTAGGATATACTGTACATATGTATAGAAAGAAACTATGAAAAAGCACTTTTAAAGGGGAGAAGTTTTAACATCCATTTATTCAGCCCCTCCTTGAACCGCCACCTTATTGTGGTGGAGGGGTTTGAGTACCCGAGTGAACTTAGGAGCTATGTTGTCAGGGGCTATATGTCCCAAGGCAAACAGGTCCTGGGTGACGGGTCAGACTAAGAGTGGTTCAAAAGCCCTTTATGAATAGATTAAAATCAAGGACCGTGATGTCGCCCGGCATGGCGCAGCCGGGGCCCCACCCTGGAGCCAGGCCCGGGGTTGGGGCTCGAATGCGAGCGCCTGGTGGCCGGGCCTCCCCTCACGAGGCCCGGCCGGGCTTAGCCCGAACGAGCAATGTGGGGAC